>NW_015226209.1:0-859 GCF_001447785.1 Gekko japonicus | reverse complement strand
TTTTTTGCTTTACATATTATGACTAAAATTTCCTTTGCCTTTACTTTGCTCCTTTCATTTTGGGTTAAGAAGCTTTATTTAGCCTTTTCCATATGCCCTTTTATTTTATGCTAATTTAATTGCATTTTCCTAAAGTATGAATCATTATTTGTGTATGTGTGTATGTACATAATATAGTATGGATAGAGACAATAAGTCTCCATTGTGGGTAGACTAGAACAGGATTTGCGGACTATGCAGGCATTGGGCTTGTTTTGTCTGAACTGTGGTATTTTTCTCATTTAGTCCTTGTATACTGCCTAGCTGGTTTTGTTTTCCCCTGTTGGTACTATTAGTATAATAACCTTAAGTATCAATGGAGTTCAGCAGTTACTAAAACATTGTTCCAGGAATTGTATTAATATGTTATGTTAACATGTTAACCATATTAATCAGAGTTTCCTGAATTTAGTCATAATGTTTTCCCATGATAATATCTCATTAAAGATATCCAAATGTAGTGCAAGATTCCATTGTCCTTTTTCATCCCTGGAACAGAAAAAAGGAAGAGCATTAAGGTTATATGGACCATGAATGCTATAATATTGTTCATAGAGAATCAAAAATCTTGCAATGATTAACTGGTTTGTGCCATTGATACCAGATCATTGCTTGTTAATTCAAACAATGTGGTGAGGCGGAAATCTTCTGCTAGTTCATTGACTGAAAGAAACAGAAGGGATCTGGGAAGCAACACATATTTGCATGGTTCAAGGGACATCTATGACCTTTCCTGCTAAGCATCCATATCTTCCCTTAGAAAGAATTTTGCCAAATGTAGAAGTATGAAGACGCTTCTGCTACCTGACTCTTTTTTTTT
>NW_015226208.1:0-859 GCF_001447785.1 Gekko japonicus | reverse complement strand
GGCCCCCTCTCTCAGCACCCAAATCTGTAATGGGGAGGCCTGACACTGGTCTACCCTTACAAAGGCATTGTAAAACTGCTAAAATAATACATATGAAACACTTTAGGAGAAGTGTAGCATAAATACCTAATGTTACAATCGTTTCATAGGTACATTAGGATTGGCAATGTGAGTCAACGCACTTTCTACCTCCTCTGCACTATCCGTAACTGCACTTCAGATAGCGAATGTGACCTGTGAGATGGGACAAAAGCAGTAAGCAGCTGCTGCTCTGAAATTTGGCAATGGAGTTCATGGGAAGCATGCTGAACGTGGCCCAAGGAGATGTAGTTTCAAGTCCCCATTCAAGAGTGACTCTGCCTGGTCCAATCACTCTGTGTGTGTGTGTCTAGCCTACCTCACAGGGTTGTCGTGCCATCCTAAGCTCCTTAAAGGAAAGACCAGATACAGGAAAACAAATACACAGTCAATCCCATGATCAGATATCAGAGTCCAGAGACCAGAATGAAGAGGTCTAAAGTTCTATTGAGTAGCTATTTTTTAAAAAAAAACTCTAAAAGTTCCAAGAGGAACAGTTCTATTATCTTCTCAGAATACAAGGCATTTGTGAGGCTGAGCTGTCCATACCATACTTCCAAATATGGAAAGCTTTATTCATTCCCCCGAACTCCAAGGTCCAATAGCCAACCATCGGAGAGTGCGCAGTCCGAAGGTGAATGTTTTTGCTAGTCAGCTCCAGGAAGTCTTTCATCTTGTCTGGTTTAACCGTGTAAGTACGGAACTCATAGAACGTGCTGTCGCCTTGCCTGGGCCCTGTGGCAAAAGACGATGAAACCTGCAAGACAGAGACTTTTGGGGG
>NW_015226207.1:0-859 GCF_001447785.1 Gekko japonicus | reverse complement strand
TCTGAGAGCTTTCAAGCGTGGCCCCGGTTCTCAGCCTCCCTCTTTGCAGTGTTTCCTGACGCTCTCTCTTGGCTTTCCGGTTCTCAAGAGGGAAAGCGTCAAGTGACTTCCACCTACACAGCATACATTTTTCCAGCTTTCCAATCGGGCACCTATGAACACAGGCCTCTTCTCAAATGCTACACTTGACAGCTTTGTTAAATATCAGAATATCTCTGGTGCAAAGCCAAGCAGCAACAAGGGTAAATGCAGCTGATGTTGAAGGGAGCTTATAAAATGTGTCAGTTCTTCGGGTCTGGGAAATGACAGGATTACATTGTATTGGATTTTATTATAAGGTGTGCCCCCCCCCCCGCTGGTCTGCTGCCATTCCCCTCCCCCTTGAGCGAGTACAGTTCCTCGAGTTGCTGCCACACAAATGCCCACATGCCAGCTGTTTCTCGGGCTTAGCAGGCAGGAGCTCACAGCTGGAAGAGGAGAGATCTCTCAGCTGTGATTAGCTGCTGGTTACCAGGTTGACACGCACCATATGGCTGTGGGTCAGACCACTGCAGGCTCCACGTTGCTAGGTGGCTTTTCTGCCAGTCTGCATGAAACTGCCTGATAGGGAATCAGATCACTGGTCTGTTCAACTCATAAATGTCCACTGTGTCTGGCAGTAGCCCTTCAGGAGCAAAGCTGGATCTTTCACACCACTTTCTGCCTGAGCAGGATTGACCTGGAACCTTTGTTGGTGATGATTGTGCTCTGCCATTGAGTTATGGCCCCACTACTCAAAAATCAATATTTACCAAGAGACCCCCCCCCCCATTTTCAAGATATCTGTGCATGTATCAGGCCCGTAGCTATGGTGGGGCTT
>NW_015226206.1:0-859 GCF_001447785.1 Gekko japonicus | reverse complement strand
TCTAGGAATCACTGGGAACTCTATGGCTTTACCATACATTTTCTGGAGATTCCTAGAGCAACTAGACAATACTTCCGGTTTCCATGGGAAGTGATATCACATCACAGTCAATGATAGCAACCCCTATGTCCCGCCCCCCATCTCCCACCAGGTTCCAGACATCAGCCGGCAACCCTAACCCCGGCTGTGGTACAAGGGGGTTCAGGTCTTGACAATGGGCAGGAGTTTTTACAGACTGCTCTGTGCACACTGACTTGGCAAGAAAACCGTTGCCCTCTTGCTGGAGTGAACTGGGAAGTGAAAACAGTACTGGAGCAGGGCTGTAAATCTCTTGCTTCTACTTTATATTTTTGGGAGCAGTCCGTTCAAGAGCAGTTTGCTTGGGTGCTTCTTTCTGTCTCCGTCTGCATTATCGATTCTTCCAGAATCATATCAATACAATAAAAAAATGCAATGAATATACACTACCTAGAAATACTGGCAAGTCCTGCTTTATCTAATCAATACCTTCACATCTTCAGGTACGGGACATTTCCAGCCAGGGACGTGATGTTGTTTGTGCTTTGAGGTGTCAACATGTGTCAAATCAGAAGCAGAAAAATTGGTTCCTTTGTCCTACTTAGATGTTCTTGCCATTCAATAACTACAGGTGTAGCAGGTGAGAACTGAAACAGTGGAGAGCCGAAGAGAGTGTTCAGGGAGCTGGGGTGGTCTTAGTTGTTGTGGGGCCTTGGGTTTAGGGTTGTAAGTCTATCCTGGCAATGCCCAGGGGTGTGAGGGGGGCTTACCAGGAGTGGAAGGGAGGTCCAGGCCATGACCACAGTGACACGATGACATCACTTCCTGCGTGTACCAGAAG
>NW_015226205.1:0-859 GCF_001447785.1 Gekko japonicus | reverse complement strand
TGATGAGCATGCCTGCCGATGCTATGGGTGTGTTTGGAATTCCTCCGTGCCCCTTGGACATTCGCTTTCCCCCCTTCACAGAGAAACAAGCAAGGCCATGCTCCTCTCCCACAGGGCCGGATATGTTCCAGGCCCTGAGATGTTTAGGGTCGGAGCCCGTAGCCCCCTTGTGCTCCCTCCCGCTGCCTCTGGTTATATTTCCTCAGATCTGGATGGTTCATTTTTGCACATAAGCATTTGTTACTTGAAGACTGGAGGGACCCGGGGGGGGGGGCTCAGCTCTGCGGTAGGGTACATGCGGTTCATGCAGGAAGCCCCTGGTCCAGCCCCTAGCATCGCCACCCCGGAAATCTTGAGGGGGAGGGGAGAAACCCCACCTGGGCCCCGATGAGGCACCGCCAAGCACAGCAGATGGGCTAGATGCACCAAAGGACCACCGACGGTCAGGGCCCTCTCCACCATTGTCCTCCGGAAGCATGCTTTGCAGTGGAGTCAGTTCACATGTCTGCAGGCAAAGTCGAGCGAGGGGCATGCATCTGTCAACCAGACCCAAGATATATTTAGGTTGCCTGAGGGAAGCACGTCAGTGGCTTCTCCTCCACCACACGCTGGTGCTTCTGGGTCCGGTGTCCTCACCGCTCGCCCCGTTTTGTCTGGGCCTCCTTGAGGTCCATCCCAACAGCTCCACGTAGGACCCAATTCTCTTCTGCATCCGGAAGCGAACTCCGGGGTTCTGCCTTGAAGCCAAAGCAAACGTATGTTGTCATGGCAGAAAGTCCCCATCTGCCCTGCCTGGGCTTGAGAAACGTCTTCTGAAATTCAGTGTGCAGTCATGACCCGTGCTCCCTCTAAGCTGTGG
>NW_015226204.1:0-859 GCF_001447785.1 Gekko japonicus | reverse complement strand
CAGGAACTTCCCAACCTGGTGTTGGCAACACAATGCTGCAGTCCACTGAGCTCCGCTCCCCCAATTTTGTTTTTTGGGGGGTCAGTGGGCCCTCAGGAACAACACAGAAAATAGGTTTTGCAGTAGGATGGAGGAATTGGTGGGACTCGCTGCCACCTCTTCCACAAGTGGAAATGCCAATCTCCTGGAGAAACTACATGATTGGACGCAAGCCATCAAGAATATAAAAGGCATGCAAAGTCACAATTAAGACCATAACCCAGTACTGAGGGTGACACATACGGGTGTGACAACATCGCACTTACTTCAGGAATATACTAAGGCCACCCCTCCAGATGCATTTATCCCAGTTTGCCATCAACCAAAACAAAAGCCAGTTGCCAAAAATGGTTTTAGCCTATATTTCAAACAATGCTGGAAAATGTGCCTTTTTGGGAAGGCTTTCCATGACTTTGGTACCACTACCAAAAAGACCCTGTTGTACACAATCACCTGCAAAAACCTTCAAGGTAGCATCACCCAACCCAAGTCCTAACCAGATGATCTCAAAATCGTGGTAGGCTAATGTCAGAGAAGGCAGTCCTTCAGGTATCCTTGGCCAAACAATTTAGGGTTTTAAAGGTCAAACTCTGCCACTGTAATTGGTTACAGAAATAGACTGGAAGCCAGCAGACATTTCACACACACTCCATTCCAATATGCAGATTAAAACCTGTTTCCATTCATGTTTTACTGGACTCCATCACTTCAGCGTACAGGTTCCTCCAGGTTCTTTGCCTGACCCACATGGTTCTGTCTGGGCTGTACCCACTCTAGTCCCCTGTCACATGCCATTAAGTTGCTTCCAACATATGGCAAC
>NW_015226203.1:0-859 GCF_001447785.1 Gekko japonicus | reverse complement strand
GTTATTTTCGGCTGTAGGCGGTATTGGTCCTATGGCCGCTTAAGCCGATCCATAGAATCTCAGTACCCACTGCATCAGCTTAGACAGGAACCTTTGCCTGCTTACTCTTAAAAACTAAATCTGCTGCATGAGATTGGAGAATTTGGAAGAAAAACGCACAGGAAACTGAACAGGAAGACTCAGTGCTTCTGAAAGAGAGAGAGAGATGCAGGAAACAGAGTAATAGCTTACCTTGTCTTTGTTGACTCTGATTTTACGTGGAACTGGAATGTACGTGCTGTTAAAGAAGAAAACCATGGTTTTAATATAAAAGCCAAGCTTACAGCCTATTAAAAAAAATTGCTATTTTTGACATCCGGATTCCTATGAGGAGACTGTTTATAAATGAAATGCCAAATTAAAAGGTGGAACATCTGGATTTGCAAAGTTAAAGGAGAGGAACAACAGGTTAGCCGTTCACTCTCAGCATGACATCCCCTCTAGCTACTGGCTGAACTACTGTGAAGCCACAGAATGTTCACAAACATTCCGTCAATGGATCTGCTGCAAAGTGTGGTTCTTCCCAGCCACCATTCTGCCCCTCCTGCCCTGCCACAGAACTCTCAGGTTTGCTTCTGAGAAAGGAAGGGGAAAGGTTGTCAGAAAAGTTTAGATGAATTTGCACACTCTTCTCTAGGAGCTTCATCGGGTTAACCTCCGTGCTACAGCTATTTCGGCCGCTCCCTGGTTGCCAAAATTCATTTCTCTACCAAGGAGAGATTGATACCCTCTTCCACTCTGATAGAGATGCTCACAAAATCAAGCATTTCTCAATTCCCAAACACAATCCTCAGAGCCCAGACTTTTGAAAGAACGTTTC
>NW_015226202.1:0-860 GCF_001447785.1 Gekko japonicus | reverse complement strand
CCCAGACTACTAAGGGCTTTAAAGGTTAACACCAAACCTTGAATTGGATCTAGAGACTAGTTGGTAGCTAGTGCAGCTATCATAGAAATGGAATAATATGAGCTGACCATATCTTTTTCCCATTCCTTAGCAATATACTAGAAATATTCTTTTCTTGGTTAAGTGTTCTTGAACAACAACCAAAACACTAATGGTCATGGCTGACCACCTTCTCTAGTAGTATGTATCTCTGTCATCAATTGTTCTCTTTTGCCTGTAGCTCTTCTAGTCTGTCGTATTCAGGGACACTGAGAACATCACCAAAAATGTATTCACCATTCAAACATATCCTGCAATGCCTGTTTTGTAGCACCTCATCTGATCACCTCAAGGATGAGCTTGCAATTCAAAGTGACCAGCCTTTCAAGCAGTTTTGCCTCTGCACAATGGTGGCATTCACTATGGCAGCTGGTTGGGTTGCCACTGCTATTGCATACTCACTATTTACAGGCTAGCAGGGCTTATGGATTTCCCAGGGTCATCATGGACAGGTTATGTACTATTTAAAATCAGTCATGTTAGTGTGTGCATGTGCTGCTTTTGCATCTGTACAATCAGTGGCATTAATCAATCAGCACCATTAATCACGCTGGGGCATGCTGAGAACTACTGGACTGAACTACAGTTCTTGGGATGGTAATGTGAGAATGCAGTCAATACAAGCACAAGCACACTCAGTTTGGGAACGTGGGAAAGGAAACAAAATGGTCAAGACTCGGATGTTTGAGAAATAAGCTATGTAGCCTTCTCTGCCAAGCATCCCAACAAGGTCAACAGAACGAAGGACCGAGCAACCACCTCTCTTTTAGGTGATCCCCCCC
>NW_015226201.1:0-860 GCF_001447785.1 Gekko japonicus | reverse complement strand
GAGAGAAAGAGATGTTCATGTCAAATAGGTTTTTGTCTTTTCTTGTGATGTGACTGTATATACCACACATTTGGGGGGAGGAAAGGAATATGACAGTATTGTACTTTGCTCTAGCACAGAACTTTCCCACCCTGAGCTAAGGCACTTATCTAAGATTACAACCAGCAGGGCTTGTAAAATCTTATATTTATCATAAAATGTTTGTTGTTCTCTTTTATTCTGGATGTATTTCTTTGTGTGTTGGCAATGCTGGTGATGTATTACACACTTCAAGGGCATTGGTCACGACTCTACAGTTAAGGCTGCATTCCAAAATAGGCTTAAAATGGGGCATTAAGAGCTATTTCTCTCTCCGTGTCCTCAGTTCTTCTGGTGTGAAATCAGACAGAATGTTACTCTATGTGTTCTTTGCAGTTTCAGCATAATCCTTGCCTGGATTTACATAATACGTGTTTAATGGAAAGTTCTTGAAATGTGATTCTCCCATATTTAATTTTCAATATGTATCTCTTTTGGCTGTCCCCATGAATACAAGAAGAAATTTATATTAAAAGGGGAATCCTGAGAAGTCGTGAGACAAGAGGTGGAGTCTGAAAAGACAAAGGTTTGAACTCATTTTTTAGTCTGGGTTTAAATTCATGTTTGCACCTAATCTGGCAAGGGAGATCTTTTTGATATAACCCTGTACAGGGCTGCTGAGAGACATCATGGCCCATTAGACAAAGAATCCCTTGGGGACTCATTGCACCCCTCCCATACCTGACCAAACACATTGAGCATATGAAACTACTTTGATTCAGGTCAGTATTGTCTACTCCAGGTATCCCCGACATGGTGCCTGCCAAGTGTTTGTATGAAGC
>NW_015226200.1:0-860 GCF_001447785.1 Gekko japonicus | reverse complement strand
CATCTGCCTCTTGATAGAGATGAAAATATGTATGCATATATGATGTCAATGCTGCACGAAAAAGGTTGCACACAATGCCTTATTCACTGCAGGAATCTTTGGGTTGTTGAAAGGTTTACATTAATAATACTGTGGGAATACTAATTTCTAGGTTAAGAGTATTTAGAGTGAAGGATTGTATTCTATCACGAGCTAGATTTGAGTCCACCTCAGAAGCCAACAAGAGTTTTGGGTATAAGCGTCAGAGAGTCAAAGCTCCCTTCATCAGAGCTTCAACTCTCGAAAGCTTAGAAGTCCCAAATTCTGTTGGTCACTAAGGCGACCCTTCAAATCAAACATGGCTACCCTCCTGAAACTATTGTATTATGAAAATCTCTTACAGATGTAGAAGTAGGTTACAAATAGTTCAACAAAAATTACAAATGAGTCATATTAATATACTTATTTCATATGATTTCTCATTAGCAATACCAAAAGTCTACTGAAGACCTTTACTATAGGATCATTAAGCTCGTACCACTTTCATGAAGATAACAGATCCTGGGAAATTTGGTGTCTTCTTCAGGTTTTTAATCACTACAGATTCCACCATCTCTCCTCCACACTCCACAATAAGACTAGGGGATGTAACAGAAGCCATTTGGTAGTTTTTCATATTGCGTAATCCCCAAGCAAGGATCTGTTCCAAACATACACAAACATACACCATCATACCATAAAGGAAAGTAAGTGTACAGCATCCTCAATTCAAGAGCTTATGAACTAGAAAGGACAAAAAGAACTACTGCTGACATATTGACACTATTAGAGGCAAAGAATATCAATGAACATTTTCTGAAAAATACATTATGCATTCTACA
>NW_015226199.1:0-860 GCF_001447785.1 Gekko japonicus | reverse complement strand
GTTTATAGACCTGTCAAGTCATCTTGCACAGAAATGCTGCCTCATGATACCAATAGGTTTCTGATTAAGTTTGCCAGCTGTATTCAAATGACAGGTGAGCCCAACCCAGCCAGTTATTGTTCTACATGACTAATCTCAGAACTCCTTTATAGTCCCCCTGTTGCCATAGAGATCTCTCTGTGTGCTGCCCAGCCCAGAAGTTAACATATCCTACATATTAAATAAACTGGAGCCTGGTAAAGAAAATGATTGGTTCCTTCGTATAGCTACCAACAAATTCAAGCATTACTGCCTTCTTCAGTACTGGTGAGTTACAAGATGTTTATTTGGGTAGGATTCTGATCATTATAAATGTGTGAGCCTCAGTTTGCATTTTCTGGCTAGTACTCTGAAAAACAAGAGTAGCAGGAAATATCTTTGAAAACATAAAAAGGTTAAGCATAGATACTAAATCCCAAGGAAGACATTCACAGAAGTGTCTGGAAATGTTTCTTTTAAGTAAGCTTCAGCATGTTTTAGGTTAGATTTAAACCGTTTGTAGTTCAATTGTGTGGCTGGTTTGTTAGATAATTATGGAAAGAAACTGCAAAGTACCATTAGATAGGAGAGCCCTCCCTTTCCTCCTGAGGACATTGTGTTTGCGAATATGAGTCTGGCTCTGGCTCATAGTTCTAAATGCTAGATAAATACATGATAAATTGTTAGTCCAGTTTGAATATATATGGAGTTCAGTATCAAGTACCACATTTGTTTCTCTTTGATTACTCGGACTGCTAAATAAGTTTCCCACACCTTATCCTAATTTCAAGGACTGCTTCCTTGTTTCTTTCTTTCTGAAATACTCATGGAAAAGAAAAAAA
>NW_015226198.1:0-860 GCF_001447785.1 Gekko japonicus | reverse complement strand
CAATTCCTAGAGCTACCCTTCCTGGTTTTGCCCAGAAGTGGCATGATGGCATAACAACATCATTCACATGACACGCACCCCGCCATGTCTCTGCCTCCAGCCTTCCCACTGGTTCCCAGATTCAGCCATCCAAGTAAAACCAGCCCAGACTCCCTCTGGCTAGCCACAGCTGTGGGTCAGAGATAGGAAGGCAGAGTAGGCCTTTGGTGCACTTAGCCTCTCCTTTCTCTGGATTGAGGCCTGCCAGGGCCTAATGGGAAGGCTGGAGAGTACACCGATCCCTGTTTCCACCTCTGAGGCTCCAGTGCCTTACAGCAAAACTGTTTTACAGCAATGTTATCATGCTTTAATTATTGGCCATGAACCCCTTAGAAGACCTTTGTGGTGAAATTTAGCTTATAAATAAAAATAATAAAATACCTTGTTGATGTGGTTTGCCTGATGGGAAGGATAAGCCCAGAGGTCAGGGGATATCTACAAACTCCCCGAAAATGATGAGTTTAGAGGGTCAATGGGTTTTTAGGAATGCCTCAGCTGAGTCCTCATTGTCCCAGTCGGCATCCATGCCAGGTTTTAGCCACGAGACCACCATTGTGCTCGTTAAATGTCGGAACTCCCCGTTAGTTAGATACGGTCTTCATTTTCATTGTTCTTTTACTCCGGGAACTTAGTGGTTAAAGCTAGACTCTCTCATACTGAGTCATCTTAGCTTTGCGATAACACATTAATTCCCAAAGTTGCAGTGTGATTTCATAAGACTTGGGGCTTCGATATTAACATGTGCCATACCGAGTTTTTCATTAGGTTCTGTTTGCAGTGTGAACAATGCTAGGAGATATGAGGAGAGAGCAACTGTGTCT
>NW_015226197.1:0-860 GCF_001447785.1 Gekko japonicus | reverse complement strand
CCCACCACTGGTAACAATCCTGGCTACCTAAACCCCAAGGCATTCTCAGGTTTGAGCAGCAGCATAGTCGTGCGATATAGGATGATATTCAGAGTGCTAAGGCTGTGTACCACTGCACCTGTGACCAGCACCAATGGGAACCTTAATAGCTACAAATTAAAATCACATTTAGCACTTGGTACAAACATTAATTAACTAATCTTCACACTACCCCCGTGGGGAAGCCATGTCATTATGCCTACTCAGAAAGGTTAAGCGAATTGCCTCTGTCCATGCAGAAAGCCAGAGACTGCACTACGATTAGCATTTATAAACAGTTGGCATCCAGGACTGCATTTCTGAAGGGGAGGAAAGGAATGCCCCCCTCCCCTTTCGATTATGTCTCTTATTTTGCCCAGAACTGACTGTATCTTATGTTTAAAATAAACTTTTATCCTGCATAAATGGCACTCTAACTAAACTTATTGCACAACAACACCGTGAGATAGGTTAGGCTATCACTGATGACCCCATTTCCACAAGAATGGGGATTTAATTCCTGGCCTCCCCAGTCTCAACAGGACAGCTACACCAGTTTTCCATCTTTTATTGACACAGCTCCAAAACAGTAAGTGAAATGAAGGATCTGAGCATGCACTATCAACAGAACACTGGGAATATACTGCAAACAGCTGTGTGATTTCACTTTCCCACATCCATACATATGATCATAGAGCTGTTATTTCAATGCTCTAAGATACCTGCAGTTCAAGACTGATCTGGATGTGGATACATACTACTCCTTTATCCTCAGTCAAGGCTCAACAACTCACCAGTGAATATTTATGTTTGTTTCATTTGTACCCTGCCTTGCTCCCCAA
>NW_015226196.1:0-860 GCF_001447785.1 Gekko japonicus | reverse complement strand
GTAGCAGGGTGTGTGTGTGTTTAAGTGTTTCCTAGCACACAACTTTTTCGATAAAGCTACCCCTCAGCCAATTTAACCCAGGGGGCTCCAGATGTTGAGGTAGGGGAAAAACTCCAGTTTGCATTAGAATCCCATGGCGAACTGGAACTTTATTTGATACTTCCCAAACCAGAAAGCCTTAAGTACACTCTATATATGGGGTGCAGGCTGAGGAGCCTAAGAGCATGGCAACAAGCTTTGTTCATGCCCATCTGAGGCCTGGTCTATACATGCAGGGGAATGAGGATGGTAATAAAGGCAAGGTGGTAGAAAGAACTGTACGATTTCAGTCAGCAGAGAATGGATTACATTAGAAAGTTCCTCTATATTCATGATTCCTGGTGAGTGGAAATCTTAGCCCTCTGCAAAGAGCTAAGCTAGAACTTTCCTTTGTATATATGCATGGGACTTTTAGGCGGGAGAGCATTTAAAATGTGACTTTACCCACCTGCACTCTGAAGTGGTACAGGCTTGTACTTCAGGAGTCTACCACTTGGATGGCTGCCAGAGCTTGACGAGGGTAGAGATGTGCGAAGTTGCTCCAACACAAGCTACCGTTCCTGGGTTTCTACCCTCTCCATAGGGACCCCGAGCCCCTGAGTCTCCCTCTCAGCTTGAGGGGAGAGCAAGAGGCTTTGCTCCAGTCGAGGGGTGTGAGGCAAACACCCCTTCCCAAACTTGGGAGCTGCCTTGAAGCGGAGGAGCCTGAGGACGTCTGACAGTATCGCCGGATTCCAGTCGAGCGTTGCAGTCACGGCTAGACTTAACACTTACTAGCGAAGCTGAGAAGCAGTGGAAGCCAGTTAAAACAGATAAGTATT
>NW_015226195.1:0-860 GCF_001447785.1 Gekko japonicus | reverse complement strand
ATAGCAAACTCATTTAGAATAGAATGCTAGTTGTATATGCTTAACAAAGAAAAATGTGCTTTTTTATAAACATCATCAGTAAAACACTAAGTTGAACCTTGTACTGTATTCTGATGGCTGCAATGAAAATGTTTATATAAAACTGAGGGGTTTTTAAAAGTCAGATAATAAAATAAGTGTGCACACTGTATAAAAGTAAGAAATGTGCTTGATTTATGGTTGCAAAGACACAGCATTCTAAACCAAAAGCACAAGTACCAAAATAAAGTGCAATCACTGTCTTCAGTGTTTTATAAAGACAAATAATAGTTTATGTAAGATATTCAGCCTTTTCATAATTATATGTACAACAATTCTGAAAGGCAAAGAAATGCATGATATGACAAAAGACACTATATCGTGTCCATGTATGGAACCCATAGTAATTAGATGTAATTGGCTATCAGCTAAGAGCAGGGAGTAGACTTTGCATTGACTCAGAGCCTGAAACTAATTCTCATGAGCACTGTACAACCAAAGGCAGTCTTTTTAAAGTTCTACTGATTTCAAATGGAAAGTTAAGTACATCCTCTTTCAGTCCCCAAAACACATGGTACTTTTAACTCTGGCTGAGCATTTCTGAATAACGCTGGTATTTGGTTTCTGGCACACACAAAAATCTATTTCCTTTCATCTGCTCCACATTAATGCTTTCAAGTTCCTCCATCACCTTATCCCTGCACCAGCCAAAATATAACTCCAATGGATTAGGCCTGGGAATGGGCCACCATAAATCTTACAGTACAAGCAGTGGTGTGCAGAAGCTAGCTCATGCTGGCTCACAAGAGCCAATTGTTAAATTTTTGGGAATTTTGTGAGCC
>NW_015226194.1:0-860 GCF_001447785.1 Gekko japonicus | reverse complement strand
CAAAAAAAAAAAAGCCTTCTGGCTGTGTGAGATAGATTTGGATTGAGGTGGAGGAAGATAGCTCCTCTCTTGCCATTTTCCCTCCCCAATTAACAACTCAGAAGAGCAAAAAGACTCTAGTCCAGTGTTTGGTAACATACTAAATGTACTCCACCTTTCTTGGATCTTCCAGCACCACACATAGTGTCTGGAGATTCTCATACACAAGTGAATCCTGCATCTACAGCAAGAACCTTTCATGTTCCCACACATCCTTCATCCCCACTTTCTTCTCTGATAACAGTCTATCTTGCTGCTGTATGTACTGGGGAAAAAAAGGTAGTAAGTGAACAACTTATTCCTTCTGTTCTGGTTTATAAAGTACCTGATGCCTTGAAAACAACATTCTCAGGAGAGAGGAGTCCCCATTGCAGTAGGTCTTCTGGCAATAGTTAATCACTCCTAGGTGTCCAGTACTCCAGCACATGCCTTGCAACCTTCTAGATATTAGTTGTTCAGTATTATATATGATAGGATGCCATGGTTTTCTTCCAGAAACTGTTTAGGCATCACTGATCCAGGTGGCAGGCTCACATATTCTTCCATTGTGAGGAAACTGCATTTTCTCAAACAGCTAAATAGAGTTGATGGGTGTGGAGAAACAACATACATACCTTGTGTAAAGTTTACCAAATGCACATGAAATATGTAAATAGTGTTTCTGTGTAGGAAAACAAAGGAAATTTTTTGGTAACATTGTGAGGTAAAGGTGGTATGATTTTATTTACAGAAGTAGTTTTCAAGGCTACACATATATAGGCCTTGGAGCAGTCTGCCAAGTACTAAGGCTATTTTGTGGTTACTTTATCTAAGGGGGAGCC
>NW_015226193.1:0-860 GCF_001447785.1 Gekko japonicus | reverse complement strand
ACATCAGAGTATTTTTCATCAAATCTGGTAAGGAGATAGAAGCTAAAGCTTTTATGGGGCGTAGTTGGCTGTAGACTTCTAAGGATCCCAAATCCAAGAGGTTTCACTTGTTGCTTGTTGAAAATCCACCAAGTAATTCCAAGACATAATTAGAAATTAAGTTGATTAATGGTACCAATTTATTGGTTAAATCTTGCATCCTTACTAGTTTATTATACTGATACAAACATACTCTGGCAGCAGTTCAATAGCAGCAATAATGCCCAATTAGCCGCAGTAATATTAATAATATACATGAAACAATATTCATGTAACATATGGGATATTGTTTTTAAAAAATCCTTTTGCATAAATGTATTTTATGAAGAAATCCTCAAAACTCCAGTGATATAGAGGCATAGAATTTAAATTGTGATTAGCCAATGAAATTCTGCATTTCCATTAACACTGAAACCCCATGTCCTTGAGATTTATATTGTCCGAATATATCAATTGATTTATAGCCCAGTAATCCTTTTATCCCCATTTATGTGCAACATAACTTGACGTAAGTGCTAAGAATGTCTCCATTAATCGAATTCTTGTGTGTTAGACAAAGAAGCGGTACTGAGAAACTTTTAGGTCCTATTGTAAATACACTTTGAAGGGGGGAATACATCTATCTTTGCTCACTTTAAAAATAGTATGGAAAGAAAGTTTATTCAAAGGCCTCATGTGGAAGTAGTAATGAAATCTATTAGAGTGTCTGCGATCCTAGCCAATTATGTATGTTTAATTCCATTATTTTCTGTAGAGTTTCAGTGCATGCTAGTGGGCCCTGGGTTGCTGGTTGAAATTTTTCAGTAGCCTGGACCCTAGGA
>NW_015226192.1:0-860 GCF_001447785.1 Gekko japonicus | reverse complement strand
TTTGTGAAAGGTGAATACTGGCCTAATCCAGGGATTCCCAGCCTTTTTAAGCCTATGATTTGGAGGGGAGAAACAGTAGGCTGCAAAGGGGTTAAATCCCCCCCCCATACGCTTCTTCATTCCAATTCCTCCCTCCCAAACAAAGAAGGTGCTGGAGCTCTGTTACATGCATTTACGTGTATTTGTTAGCCCTAAGGGACAAAAATATATTTCACATACAGAGCAATGTCATGGCAGATATTCAGAAGACATCCAAAGGTCAATATGAAAAAGCAACATAATCTAGGATATGTCTGCAAATTAGGCATCCACTGTTCCCTGTTGCCACTTGTAGTTCAGATGATGTCTCTCTGTGGTAATATACAATGGGAAGATGAAATCTGAAAGACAGATTTTAAGATCAACCTCTCAGAACCAGTGTGGTGTAGTTGAACTGGAACTAGGAAGACCCAGGTTCAAATCTCCACTCAGCTGTGAAACTCATTGGGTCGCCTTGGGCCACTCACTAGCTCTGTCTCTCAGGCTACCTTATCTCACAGAGTTGTTGCGAAGCTAAAATAGGACAGGAAGAACCTTCTTGAGGAAAGTGTGAGCTTAAAAAATGGCATAGATATTTAGACAGATCACTGTACAACAGAATGGCAAAGAATCATCATATGTTGAAAAATCATCTGGATGTCCCTTATCCTTTAATATACCAACCTGATCCAATGCCTCTTGGGGTTCACGGGAGATTTCAGAGGGCTGGACAACAAATGCTTATGGTTTGACATGCCAACTACAGGGGTCAAAGATACAGTGTCTTTACTATAGCCTGTTGGTGGCCAATATTTTTTAAATGGTAATTTGTGGCACGTCAG
>NW_015226191.1:0-860 GCF_001447785.1 Gekko japonicus | reverse complement strand
GTGTGTGTGTAAGGAGATGCCTGGCTTCCTAACATTCTGACTCCGCCTTTCTACAGCCCCCAGTACCTGCTGGATTTGAACTCGTGGGTGGAGGAGCTGCCATCTCCTGGACACTGCGAGTCCACCAGGAATCGCAACAAGTGTGTGGAGCTCCGGGCTTTCACCAGGGCCTACGCTGAGAGTGGCTGTCACGTGTGAGCTGGGGAACTGGAGTGGAATCCCCTCACTCCATCCCAGCCCTTGCCTCAAAAAAACGAAGCGGAGATGTTGACTTTATTTCCTGGTCTTTTTTTTTTTTGGCCCTTCAACGCTTTGTTCCTGGAGGATAAGGCCAAAGATTTCCTGCACTGACTTCCTGCGTTTAAGAACTGCCTCTTCGGATTAGGCCAAAGGGTTCCTGCTTCAATAGATGACATCAGCTGCATTCAAGTAACAGCCTGGTCACAGGAACAGCGATTATGATTTCGGCCAATGACACTTGTGTGCTAGTGAACGACTGGACTGAAATCCGTTGTGGGGTTGTTGGGGTTTTTTGTAATCTTTATTTCATCCTGTGGGATTTGCTTAGAACTAGTTATTACACCTGACGCAGTATTTGCACTGTTTTATTCACTAAAAAACCATTGCTTTATAGTCGGGCGCTCACAGGGTTTATCACACCGTTGTGAAAGTGATGCGTCGCTGATGATTTTATAGTGGACATACTAAGCACAACACTCTTCTCCTGGAAATACCACGCACAGCATGCTTCTCCTGCCGTAGTGTTTTCTTGCAGGGGGGAAACAGTGGCCCATTCTGCATCTAGCACTCACTGTGTTGTTTTACCAAACTCACACTGGATCAGAAAAAGATGCGGCTCA
>NW_015226190.1:0-860 GCF_001447785.1 Gekko japonicus | reverse complement strand
GTGGCAGCAAGCATAGCTGGGAACGAGTGGATTCGTGATGCATTTGGACAATTCGGCCCAAATAAAGTCAACTTTAGCCTTGAGTGTTTCGTACGGATTGCTTTAAGCGGAACAATAAGCATTCTTTGCTTTTGTATGTAATTTCAGCTAGAAGAAAGAGGAAGGGGGAGCAAATTATATGTAGTGATAAAAGTGGGGATAAAGATGTTCTAAAACTTGAATGTGGGATCTAAAAGGGTTTTTTTTTGTTTTGTTTCCTGATGTAATGTTAAGTGCATCCCTCTTCCCATTCAGGATAATGTAGATCATCTGTAATGTCTTTTAATTAAGATTCGAGCATTTGTGCTTATTGCTTATTATTGCATTACATAAATTATACATTTTCATAATGCGCTCGTTTGGTACTTCACACTGTTAACGTATTAAACACTTTGTAACGGAAGAATGGATTTACTTTTCTGGTCTGCTATTCTGCCCTGGAGAACCAGTGCAGAGCTGTTCCATCACTAAAACATAGCGGGCTGCCATCCAGCGGTTCCTCTACAACTGAAGAGAAGTTCACGTGCCCGTGTACATTCATCACTAGAGGTCTGCGACATCAAGGGACAATTTGCACATGCCAAGGGTTCTCAAATTATTGATTTATTGAGCAATATTTTTTTTGCCACCTGTCCAGGGAGCTTAAGCAAGCGGGCATATACAATAAAACATAATAAAAACCAAAGTATTACAAGTTATTTATTAAAATCCAGCATTATAAACCCAGTTGCAGCATAAAAGACGTAGACCACCGAGCCCATTTCAGACTAAAAGAGTCGTCTGTCTCCTTTGACCATTGTCTTCCACCAGAGGGTGAAGAC
>NW_015226189.1:0-860 GCF_001447785.1 Gekko japonicus | reverse complement strand
TAGTACAAGAGAAATAATTTTATTATTTATTTATCAATTTTAGTGGGCATTTGGACTGGGAATCTGAAAAAGAGGATAATTTTAGGGAATCCCAACTATTCTGTTCCCCATTTTGGGATAGATGGACAGAATATCTAGCTGGTATAATATGGAACAAAACGACATTATCAGTCCAATCCACCCAAGTTTCCTCCTCTTCCTCCGCCAACAAATTATAAAATAAGGAGACTTTATTTCTTACCAGCTGTGCATTACACAACATAAAGGTTGATCTCAGAATCTCCCTAAGAACGTAGTCTCCCATACATCTTCGTATGTATTATACAATGTATAAAGGTAAAACTACCCATTGTATTGTGTATGATAAAAGATCATGTCTGATTTGTCTTTTTTAAAAAAAGAAAAAGTACATAAAATGGGATATATTTGTATAGGAAGAAGTCTACTACAGTAGTTATATATTTCAGAGAACTTAGCAAAATTTGCTTTGGCAATAAACCATAATCAGCAAAAACCTCCTGCAAGTAAAACATCACAGTTTCAGCCAAAGAAAACACTTCCTGTACTAGGTAGCTTTGCTTGATTTATTAATACCATTTTCAGCTCCTTTTGATCTGTATGCATTTTAAAAAATATATATTCATCAGGGATCCCATGCATAAGCAACTAGTGTTGTCTGCCCATTTCCAATGAAGAGTTCCAACAAGGTGTCACTTGAGAGTCTGTGGCAAATTGCCATGGATGAAAAGGCTTAATTTGTCAAATGTTACTCAAGGACCTTGGAATTCAAGTTCTGAGAGGTCCACTGACCCATTAATCCTCCACTCTGTGGCACCAGCTTGTCCAACTATTTTGTGACA
>NW_015226188.1:0-860 GCF_001447785.1 Gekko japonicus | reverse complement strand
ATTATAATCCTGGAGGGACGTGAGACTTTCTTCCAACAGCTGAGAAGATTTGGTCAAGTCTGTATATGTTACTTGCTATTGAAGCAAGGTGCAACCTGGCCCATAACTCAGTCAGTTACTGTGCAGACACTAAGCTGATTGGCATAGCACTCAAGGTGAATTTTGACAAAAACCATCAAGGGAATCCAATCAGGGCCTTGCCTGCCATGTAACTGAAGAAGTTTGATCAAGGTCAGTTTTTCCTGGGGATCATGTGCATGGTAAGGTTCTCAGCCTTCCGAATGCAGGTAGCAGCTTCCTCCCGGGTATAACCAGTACTGCAATGGGAGTAATGAAAATGATACTACTCTAGGAAGAAGGGCCAACACATGGAAGGATCATTTTTTATACTCCTATTCTTAAGAATACTGAACAATTTGGTACGAGTTGTTGATTTATCAACAGCAAAAAATGGACCTTGGGCAGGAAGGGAGAACCCTTTAAGACCTGAGCACAAACAGATTATCCCTTCCCCCAAACCCAAAGACCTCTTTACCTTTCTTGCTGTCGATAGCTACCACTGGGTCGGTGCCGTTGAGCCGGATGCTGCCAATCACGGAGAGCTTGGCGTCTGCCCAGTACAGGCGCTCATTGTAGTAATCAACAGCCAGACCTGCAAGAAAAGCACAGTCCCCAATGCATGGGTCTCAACTGCTAACAGTGCCCATGCTCTAAAAATATCACGTACTACCTCCCGCATACTGGCTTTGAACGCATCTACACTAACATAAGCATTCATGGCAGAGTGCAGATTCAATCCACCACCTCCCAGGTTTCTTCGATTGACCTCATCTATTACAAGCAGGGGTCATTTCCTGCAG
>NW_015226187.1:0-860 GCF_001447785.1 Gekko japonicus | reverse complement strand
TTCCTCAGATTTCTGATAAATTCTGGATTTTTGGTAAAATTCTCCTCATCTCTTGAAAGGATATAACAAGAGGATACATGTAAACTGTGCTAAGCTACCATTTGGTAAATGTACTTCAAGGAAGTGGTTGAATATTGGTACATATTCTTGGTATCTTATTCTATTCCCAGGTCATGATGAGTTCTCAGGATTGTGGCAAAGAGCTCTTGGAGGCAGTAGATTTATTGGAGAAGCACCAATTCATTTCTTCCCAGGCTTTTTCCCTTGGGGAGAGGATCAGTCATATCACTAAAAGAGCCAAAGAGAACATGAAAAGTAAATCAGTCAAATCAGATGTGCTTCAAGCCAAACTTTGGATGCTCCAACGACTGCATCAAAATCTTCTGGATCTCTGTAAAACACGGTAAATTTATTTTCATTCACCTCTTCACAAGGAGCCTAATCTTTTGTTTTAAAGAACACAGACTAGAATGTCCTTGTTATGAAATTTCAAGATGTCAGTATTTCTCATATTCGAATGTTAGTATAGTTAATAAGAGTGTGGCTGTAGAAAACTAGTATCATGGAATAACTATTGGAAATAGTGTCCATTCTGTAACATGAACAAAGTACTTGTTAGTAGAAAGCAAGCTTGGTATTTATCCTTCAGCTGGTTAGAATTGTTGTATGTTATGCAGTTGTTTTTGTTTTAGATCACCTAATCTTTTTAAAGATATAAGTCGATGATTTTGAGCATGCCATGATGAAGCCATACCTTTTCTTTTCCCACTGTTAGTGCAGAGAAAATAATAAATGGAAATTAATTGTGTTTAGGATCAGAAGGGGAGCTAATGCATATTCAAATGCGTAGTAGGCATGTT
>NW_015226186.1:0-860 GCF_001447785.1 Gekko japonicus | reverse complement strand
TTTTTTAATGATATCATTTAGATGCAAGAATGCCTGAGAAACTAGTCTTATGTAACCAGAGAAATGAGTCCAGACTTATTTTGAAGCATTATCAAACAAGAGGGAATAGGCAAAAGAAAACTGCACAAAAGGAGCGCGGAGTTCACAAATTTGCCTCAGGCAAATCCAGTGTTCACTTCAGATTTGTTCATGATTTGCTTCAGTCCGACTTGTTAAGAAGTTGGGCACGGGAGTCTCTTTGATTGCCTGCTACCCCTTTGGGACCTGCTTGTGCTGAGGAGAAACGCAGTATGGGAAGGAGGATATTCTCTTGAACACGAATGCAGTTCGATTGCGGGAACCTTCAGAGCACAGTCTCTGCTGAAGGGGAGTTGCTTGGTTGCAGCAAAACAACCACAACAGCAACAACACTCATGAGGGCTTAAGGGCTGTCTTTTGTTTGGGGGGGGGGGTTGGACCTCTGGGCCAGGAAAATAAATGGTCAAAACAGGACACTGGTTAACCAGTTCAAGGTAATGTTGGCAAAACACCAGAGGGTTGATATGAGATGACCAGCAGATACATTCAACGGCTTTGGCACTGGTAACAGCCAGATAAGACCCCTTCCGGTTTTGTCTCAGGATCACTGGAACATATCAGAATGCAAAAATCCTCAGGCCACCTGAGAAGAACCCTTGACATGGGTCCTTTCAACACCATTGATGCCCCAGCTTTTGGTTGCCTTGGAGGAGTGCATAATGTTGTCTCATGCATGCACAGGCGTGGCATCCATAGTGAAGTCTTTGCCTTTGTGCTGCCACATTTACAGCCTACACCACCAATCACAGCCAGCCTCACCCATTGTATCAATTCAATTTTTT
>NW_015226185.1:0-860 GCF_001447785.1 Gekko japonicus | reverse complement strand
TATTCACAGCTGTCAGACTGGGTATGCTTGACTACAGAAAAATTGTTCTAACTTAGATTGCATCTGGCCTTCTTTCTGCACCTGTGTCCTCTCCAATCTACTGTCTGCTCAACCCATATGGTGATGATGGGGAATTAACTTATAAAAGAGATACCTCTATGGATGTCTTGATCCAGCTGGGATGTAGTGCAGTTAGAAGGGACGTTGGGTCTCATATCCCTCTCTAGCACCACTGCCTGATTACCCTTTTTGCTTCCAAAGTCAAGCATGTTCATGTTAATAGAGTGTCCTAAATTGGATTACAGACACTTTGTGCATTCTTGATCTGCCGCCCAGGAGCTGTGGTTTGACCTAGTATGTTCTGAGCATATACCACCATGATAAATGCCTGTGCAGTTGCAAAAGCAACACAGACACTCAAAATATAGCTGACCTGCTCATGATGACACTAGGGTATATGTAATCCAAAACACACCAGTAAATTGTGCTTATGTGCCAACTGTAGCTATCAGCTAACTGCCATGTTGAATTCCCCTAACTATGCAGAGGCAAAATCAATTACGATATTACTTGTGAACAAATCGTCAATGCTCAAATTGAGTGCTGGGGTGCTCTGATTGAGAGATAATAGCCATTACATGCAAGGCAAAATTAATTAAAGTCCTACTTGGGTTACATTGTGAACTTGTGTTACATCAATGCTCAATGCTGAAATTGAGCAAGGAAGGTTTAGTAATTGAGGGCAGGCCATGCTCAGCAGTAGAGTATCTACTTTGCATGTAGAAAGTTCTAGGTTAATTCCCTGGCATCTCTAGTTAAAAGGGGATCAGATAGTAGGTGATGTGTAAGACCTCTGCCTG
>NW_015226184.1:0-860 GCF_001447785.1 Gekko japonicus | reverse complement strand
GTGCTATTTGTATCCATGAACAATTATTTTTGTTTGTAGGGTACCCAGAATGATGCGGTGCCTCCTCATCAGCCAAGACCAACGCCATGATCCAATTCATCTGCCTGATGGTGTGATGGTGATTCTTGGCAGGGGACCTAAGACTCTTATCACTGATAAGAAGTGTTCACGGACACAAGGTAAGAATTATTGTCACCTATCAGCAAAACTTCACTGCTGGCACCATAAATGACTTTTAGAGCCCCCTTTTCACTGTGTCTGATCTAAGCTGTATGTTCCAGTGGTTCTTTATATTCCAGGATTCTGCTGTCTCTATAATTGTTCATTGTTTCAGAAATAAGTTTCAAGTCCTCACTGTTGCAGAGAACTACACCAACCTCTGTCTATGATGCTGGCAGTTTGCTTGATATGCCTTTGATGGTGAAATGGTGGTTGGCATATTTCTGTATAAAATATAAATTTGTAACTGATAATGGTCAGGTAGGTTTTAGAATAGGGAACAGATTTTTTTGTATGTGCGAAATATATATGTAGAATTTGAATAACGCAGTCAGAAATGTATCCAACGCAGCTCACTGTGTGTTGTTGAACAGACCAAGGCCTGGACAAAAATGTCCACTCAGCCTTTAAATTCAGTGGGTGTCTGTAGGCCAATTGCACTTTCTAAAATTTTCTAAAAATGTTGCTTTCTAAAATTAACCTTGCAGCATTGATGTGAGGACAGAGCAGAGAGAAATCCATTTATGCTGCCTTAAATCAGTGGGGTGCAAATCTGTACTCATGCTGCTGTCCTTGTACACCCTTACTGTTGTACTGTTAGATCCAGGTGGGCAGCCATGTGGTCTGAAGAAGAAGAACAA
>NW_015226183.1:0-860 GCF_001447785.1 Gekko japonicus | reverse complement strand
ACAGACAGACTAACACAGCTATCCATCGTGATCTATCTTTTGTTTTGCAGAGCCCTCGACATGTCTCAGTGTGTTTGCATGGAAGCAACTGGTTCTGCATTAATACGACACTGCCCCTCCATATCAGATATCATGTGCATGGGAGCTGTGTTAATGAACCCTGATCAATACAGGAGCTGACCTTGGCATATGGGTTTGAGATCAGCTCCCATTTGAGGAAGAAAGGAACCAAGGTTTGTGGATACCTATGGGATAGATGTACAGTTTGCTCTTGCCCTGGAAGAAGATTTCCTGCCTTGGGACAAATGCTAAAAAGTCGGTTATCCTGGATCCGCATCTGGTGTAGCTCACTGGGATCAAACTCAGCACTTTCTGCCCAGTATTCCATGTCTATCTTCTGGTCAGAAGGAAACAGAAAGGCCCTAGGAAGCATCCATCAGCCAAGATAAGAGAGAAACAAACAAGACTCATCATTAAAAGGCAAAGATTACGAAGATCTGATATCAAGGAAAGTAGCAAGCAAATGCTATGCTGCTTGACTGATGCTCACACAAAGCTTTGCCAATCTGACCATACATGAGTGTAACTTGGCTTTTTAAAGACAAATTTCTTTATATAAGCCATCCAAATTCTGATTCCAAAAGATGGGTTCTGTACCTATATAAACAATATGCATATTCAATGTATAAGACTTCCTTTATATGACATAATTTATTCTGCATTTCCACTATCTTGGTACAATTTGTTCTGGCTTTGCTAGTCGAAGGGAAAGGCAAGGAAACAAACAATCTGATTGTTGGTGTGACGTCTTCCTTATGGGGAGACTGTTTTTCTGTTCACATACACTTAGTAGATTACTG
>NW_015226182.1:0-861 GCF_001447785.1 Gekko japonicus | reverse complement strand
TGAATTCCATGTGTTAATCACTCTTGTTTGAGGTTGCAGTCATCTAAGAATAACCACGCTGTGTCACCCTAAGAACTGAGGTGCATAGAAGCCTACATCCTTGAGCACTTGAAGCTATCTTCTGCTGAGTCAGACCAATGGTCTGTCATGGTCAATGTTGTCTCCTCTGACTGGCAAGGTCTCAGGACTTTCATGTCACTTACAACCCATTCCTTTTATTTGGAAGTTATAGGGATTGAACCTCTGACTTTCTGCATGCAATGCAGATGCTGTACCACTGAGCCACAGCCCCTCTTCACGTGTTCAAGTCCTACTGTATTTGGGCTTGCCAGAAAAAAAATAATAACTGGAATTATTTCAGAGGAATGTGGTTTAAAATGCCAATAAAATCTTGAGTTCCCCTTTTCTGATCAAATATTGAATTATTATGATGTTGAGGAGGGGTCCGTTCACATGCCCAGCTTGAGCATCACCGGCATTTTCCATTCTTCATGCATTCTTCTTCCTGATCTGCTCCATCAGACTTAATTTCCACCCGCCATGTTCATTTCCCCCATTTACCTGGTCAGCTACTCATCCGCAGCTTGCCTCTCCTCGATAGCTGGCATCACTCTCCATACCTGCCGAATTCAATCACCAGCCTCACCTCTCATTTGGTTCACTTCCCATGCCGTGGCTTCATTCAAGTCATTTGCCCCTCTTATTATCTTCAATCAAGGATCTGGCTCTCCCACGCACTGAAGTGGTCAGTGGCCTGAGTAGATGTGCCCATCAGTTGCTTAATTCCCATCTCACTCCATGAAACCTGTCTATTTAATGTTGCGGTGTGACAGAAAGTGGGCCTTCTGAGATCGGTGTTTG
>NW_015226181.1:0-860 GCF_001447785.1 Gekko japonicus | reverse complement strand
AGCACCATGGAAAATCTGTATGTCAAATCCCTTTTGAAAAGTAGCGATTGCAAAATCAGTCTGGGTAGTTGTAACCCACACTTTCCCTTTAGATGTTGACTCCAACTGTTGAGAATATCTGATGACCCAGAGAGTATTTCCTAGAAGCATAATGATTTCAGCTTCTCCATATACAACAATTACATTTGCTTTGCTCTGCAGGAAAACCTCAGCGTTAATGCCAATCATATTCATCATTTCATCTGCGTTATCCAGGTGGATAATTCTTGAAGCCCTTTCTGTGAAGGCTACACAGATTCCACTCTTAGAAAGCATTGGCTCCAATGTATGCAAGAAATATTCTCCCCCTTCATCATCCAAAGTGACTAACCCAACCCATTTCCATCTGAAATGGAGAAGCAACTGGACAATCCCCACATACTGGAGGGCTTCACTGGGAACGATGCGATAAAATGAAGAGATCTGGCTTGAGTCTCTCACTGTTGATTTAAATGAACCATATGAAATCTACAGGGGGAAGAAACACCCAATATGTTACAGAGAGGTAATAGTAATATGTCAGGACTTCTTCAATCATTCTTTTGTTATTTATAAATCAACTTAAATTTAACCGAGGGATGCTCATTGACCCATGGATTTAGCTCACATCCAGCTTGCAGATAGCAATGTTTAAAGCTGAGCATTTGCAAGACTGTGCAGTTGTATCCAAACAGCTTGAATAAATTGAGTGGGAAAGACCGTGGTACAGCTAAGGAAGACCAAGGAATAGAAAGACATGTTTCTTTCTAGATAGTTGTCTACCCTTGTACTGGATTCTGAAATCAGTCAGGAATACCTTGAGGGTTATCTTGAATAAAAAA
>NW_015226180.1:0-860 GCF_001447785.1 Gekko japonicus | reverse complement strand
CGGAGTGAAGCAGAAAGGGAGTGGCTCGCGCATCTTCTGTGGAAGGAGGTGAGGGCGGGTGGTTGCTGTTATTTAAAGGGGGGGAGTTATCTTGGTTGCTACAAGAGTTTTAAAAGGTGGTATTGTAGAAATCCGGGGCGTCCGTAATTCTGCCACAGACAAATAATGTACCCTAATCTATTAAAAGGGAGAGGGTGGGATAGTGTGGACTATTTAAAGGAAGGGGGGGGAGTCAATTGTTTTTTTTGTAAATTATTCTCTAATTTATTTAATGTCCTTAAGGATTTGGCCATGAGATCTTGACTGAGCTGATCTATTAACGGTGCCTGAATATGCAGAGGAAACCTTGCTTTTTGTCCAAGGCTGCTATTTGGAATGGGCCAAGCAACCAACACTTTATATTCACATCCACCGTGCTCGTAGGCTTGGGGGGTGGAGTCGGGGAACCACTACCCCAATGCAAAGCTAGGCAACCAGACTGCAACGCCACACGCAGCGCCGATGGGGTTGGACGGAACACCAAGCGCCTGTGTAAACGTTATACCCCTCGGCGCAGCACGTTCCTGCGCCCCTTGCGTTCCCCGCGAGCGAGATCCAGCTAGCAAAGTCGACTTCTGCGCAAACCAACTGGACGAACGGGAGCAATTCGCACGTGAATAATTCGGCTTGCTTAGAAAGAGTCTTTTAACTGAGGAGAGTAAAGGCACGGGTGGGGGAGCAGATGGGTTGGTGATGGCTGTACTATTTTTGACTCACTCCCTCTACCAATGGCTGCCACTTGTTTACAGGCTCCACCCGGTGTGTGGCATCTCTCACGGCAACTAGCCCCACCCAGACTGGGACTACTCTGCGGTCACTGA
>NW_015226179.1:0-860 GCF_001447785.1 Gekko japonicus | reverse complement strand
GAGTACCTGGGTATGGAGAGAGAAAGCCTGCCCCCTCTCTGCCCCCACCCCCCAATCTGTGTTGCTTTAAATGTTTTTCTTCCAGCCTGGATAATTTCTGATTAGAGCTGAGTGGAGACAAAAATATTTCAAGGCAGGGCAAAAGAACCCCATTTTCCATGTACATTTTGCACACAAATGGGCAAACACCTGAGTACATGGACGCTCCCCCTTCCCTTCAAGTCTAGTTTGGGCCTAATGCCTTGTCTCTTAAAAATGATTTGATCCTGAAGGAGATTTTTAAATCCATCTGTAGTACCATCATTTTCACAGCAGTGTGATTTGGATGTAATTAACAGTAAATACTTGATGTCCATTTGCTGAATTCTAGGACTAGGTGACCACAGAGTGGCATTACAACCTAGGGAGATTATATCTTTCCAGATCTAAAGCTTAACACCCATGGTGGCTTTGATGCAACCAATATTTTCATAAAGAAGTAGCATGTTTCTTTTACTATGTTCAAAAGAGGATATTCAAAACAGCATGCCAGCAGAAATAGTTCTGACTTACTAGGGTAGTTCTGAAATCAGGTCTGTAAAGAAAAACAAAATTTCTGTAACTGTGATAACTAACTAGGGAAAATGGGATATTATCATCATGTCAGGCAAGATAAGAAATCCTTCAGCTGAAATTCCCTCTTTTATGCACTTTTTGTACCATCTGGTCTACACTGTATCTGGTCACCCCATAGTTCAGTGATCGACAGTGACTGTTAAAAGCACCTTTCTGGCTCAAACTCATAAACAACTTTTAAACCATTTATTTTTTATGGAGAAATATATGTGGAGATAGGCCCCGGTCACACGGGAGGTTTTTCC
>NW_015226178.1:0-860 GCF_001447785.1 Gekko japonicus | reverse complement strand
TGTAATGAGTAGTCCACAGAGAAGATGATGCAGCCAGTTAATAGCAGTAAATGGTTAGATCTGGCCTAAGGATTCTGGATTTTGTTACTATTTAAATTATTGTTAAACCTAAATTCTGTGCTAGCAGAATGGGTGTCCTATACAGTACTGAAGTCTTTGTTTAAAATACACAGCAAGTCACAGCTAATTTGCTTGTTTAAATTTGATGGAACCTTTTCAAGAAACCTAAGAACAGTTGATAGGCACGTTACACTTTTTCTGCAGTATTCCCTAAAGGAGTAGGTACATACCTGTGGTGCTGCTGGATTGTCACAATTGCAGGGTTATGTTTCCTCTATGGCATACAGTGCATTTTGCTTGGTTCTCCTGATACGCTAGCTATGCCCCATCCTTGCAAAGTAATATGGCCGTGGTCATTAGGGAGGCTAGGTCTTCGGCTTTGGTGGGAGATCTCCTTCCCCCACTGATACTGTTTGCTGCTTCACAGCTGGACACCAGAGGGGAATGTTTGGGGAAATGGGGGTGTGTGTCATCATGATAACTCCATGGTGTCACTTCCAGCGATACTGGGAAGTGATGTCATGTCAGGCAACTTTCTACCATCCACCTGGAACTATAGGGTTTATGGTTTAATCATAGAGTTGTGGATGCTAGATTGTTGCAGGCAACATAGTGATGTCACTTCCAGGTTGTGCCAGAAGTGACTTTGCTGTTATATCTCCCACTGGTTGCGAGCCTCAGGTTGGCAGCTCAAGTGGTGATCAGTGTTCTGTTAATCTGATCATATCTAGATTTAAATACTGTAATGTACTCTGTTTGGGGCTACCTCTGAAAACTGTTCAGAAACTTATGTTAGGCTG
>NW_015226177.1:0-860 GCF_001447785.1 Gekko japonicus | reverse complement strand
AGCACATATTGTGACTAAGACCCAAGAGAGAGTCTGCCAAACATACCATAATGAGATAGATGTAGCTATGATATGACTCCCTAAAAGGCACTTTTGGGTTTTTTTTAGTTCCTGGAAGTTTTTGCAATCTGGACTTTGATTGTCCAAGAGCCACTATTTTGCCCAACATTTGTTAACTTCTTAATGCCTCTGACAGATTAACTCCTTGCACTAAAATTAGCTTAATAAATATCCTTGCATACAATCTATATTGTCTCCTTAGGACATTTGGGTACATACTTCTGAGGGGGAAAAATTGCACATTTTATGGTTTCTCTGCAAAACACTTATTAACCTTACTCTAAAAGTTTGTCAGACATGGAGAACTAATGAACATTTTCTCTTCCATCCCCCTTTGTAAATAAAATCAAAGATTCTCTCAGAGGATCACAGAAGTTACTAAATGGAAGCTCTATAATTAGATTTATCAAACCTAATGCTTTCCCCGTATAACATGTAGGATGTAGACTTCTGATGTTACGGTTTTATTTCATTCATTACAATCAAAAGATCTGTTTGATTCTTATATATATTTGTGCCTTTATCTTACAGAAATGAGAGCACCCTTTCAGAGTTAAAAGTGCTTTTTAAAGCACAAGGATCAGGTGAGGGCAAGACAGAGGCTTTCAAAAAACCCAAGGAGGTGTCAAACACTGATGCCATTTTTATACAATTTAAGAACCAAGGGAAGGGGTTTAAAGTCTAGATCACGGGAACAAAAGGGAATGGTTCGGGCCATGAGATCCTGACTACTGTTTAAAATCTTGTATGGTAGAGGACAAGGTAACCTCCAGAGCTGAGGTGTCAAACTCATTTGTTAT
>NW_015226176.1:0-860 GCF_001447785.1 Gekko japonicus | reverse complement strand
TCTACTTGCTTTCCGAGCAGATTGAACACCTTTTCTACATGTGCCTTTCCAAGTGCGTCGAGGGACTTCAGAACCCAGCAGTGGAAAGGTGGCTATAGCCAACATGGCCGATTTGACTGTGAAATGTCTGGATCATTCCAGTAGAGTTGCGCGATAGGACACTGCTTTCTATAGCAGAGTACTGTGACAGACCTGTACATTGGAAAGGGAGGTGGAGGTGGGGGGGGGAGAGAGAGAGAACATTTCACAAGCCACAGGAGAGAAATCAATGAAGTCACGATACCACACAAAACCAGCAGGGATCTTCTGTCCTGGCTAACGAGGCAATCACCGAGCTAATATTACGGAGCAGAGGCTCTCCGGCTGTGCTTGGAAAGTAGACGGGAGACTCTTTGGAAACTTATTAGGACTCTCTCCGTGATGGTTGGAAGAAAACTGTCCGAAGATGGGGTGGTCTGCCATTGGGACATGCAGTTGCAGCGGCCCGTTGGGTGCGTGTTTTGGGTGCACTTGGATCCATTCATTCCCGTCAAAGGTTTCCACACAGTTTGCCCATTAACGGGCCCGAGGGGACTAACAGCCACAATCTATAATACAATAAAGGATACATTAAATATCACCTTTCATAAAACAGCAGGCACCGTAGAAATGAAAAATGATTAAAGCGGCCGCGACGGTAATAAAGCATCGCAGTAAAACACGGCATATCCTTGGCAGATGCTCCCCGGCATTTCATTATAACGGCAGTAAACAACGCGAGGCGGATCCATCGCAGAGAGAAAACATTCGGCCAAAGCCCTTGCTTCGAAGCTCGTCTAAAACCAGTGGACTACCCTTTGAGCCAGTTTGGTGTAGTGGTT
>NW_015226175.1:0-860 GCF_001447785.1 Gekko japonicus | reverse complement strand
TGGGAAATCCTAATCATGGATCTCCCTGGAAGGAGCATGTCTACTTCATCCTTCTTGCATTTTTTACCTACATACTGGGCCTAATCCAGCAAAAGTTAGGCAAAACTAATCCCATTTGAGAATGTAGTACTGCAGCCAGTTTTTATTAGATTGTGTCCGCTGTGCCTGGCCTAGATCCATAAAACTTTTCATGGAAGGCGAAATGATGCCAAATTCTTTTATTCTTTAATTTGTCTGAGACCGTGTATACTAAAACTGTACTGATTTCCAAGGATTAACACAACACTGCAACGAGTGGCACGTCTGGGAAGCCAGTGATCTGAGCTGGGCTGGAGTGTCTCCATGCTGCTCAGGACTTTTAGGTTTGCAGCATAAGCAGTCAGAGCCTCTACTCGCAGCTGCCAGATTTCCCAAGGGATATTGTAGTAGTGCCAGTGAAACGATTGTTGCTATCAGATGGTTGCTGGCTTCAAGCTTCATCCCACATTCAGTAAGAATCAGAACACTAGAAAAGTACATCAGTGACATTTGGTTTTGCACATTCCTACTGTACCAGCACTGGAGCATTCTTCTGGAGCTCAGGCTACTATGCTGCTCAAAAAAGGCAACATTGCAGGATTACTAAATTTGTTTTCCTCTAAGCTGACACATCAATCCCAAGAAATGGGGCAATAAAACAGCTATTTGGAATTACTCAGATATTGAGTATGACTATGGAGGGCCATATAAGATACAGTGGAGACAGAAGGAAGAACTGAATACTGGCGGTTTCCCCTACATAAAATCTGTCCAGTTTATTGATTTGTAAGCAAAACACTGTTGTAGCCACCTCCAACAATTCTTTTGATGGGTAGCGGTGG
>NW_015226174.1:0-860 GCF_001447785.1 Gekko japonicus | reverse complement strand
TTCAGTAAAAAGCACTTTGAACATTCATGGGAAACCTGAACCTCCTTTAATGAAACCTAGGACAAGATTCTCTTACTTGTCTTGCGTTTTGTCATGCCTTTTCTCCATTCCTCTTTAGTGAATGGTTGCTGGAGGTAGTTGCAGAGAACCATTATTTTGTTCTCTGTTGAGTGGCCTGGGAATGTTTTCCCACATCAAGGTACAAATCCCAGGCTCATTGTAGGGAAGATAATCTGTTGTTGCCTCTACTTTGGAGACTGCATGTTTATAAAGCACAGACCCCTGAACTGAACAGTAGGCGAGGAAACTGGATCGAAGACACCTGTTCCTTCCAGCAGCAGTTCCCAGACTGTGAGAATGTCCCTCATACCCCACAATCCCAGGCTTCCCCTTTCACTTCAAGGGACAAGCTGTGGGGTGTGCTTTTTTTTTGGTAGAAATAAGAAAGTGGTTTTGGGTGGTGAAGCTGCGTGTGTGCGCGCATGCACGTGTGTGTGAAGGAGGGTAGTGGTATGTAAGTGGATGGAATGTGGCAAAACTGCGTCAATGGTAAAAAAAACCCTGTACCCTGTACATGTTGAAGTTGATGACAAAATTTCCCAACTTAAGTGTACACATATGGTTGTAAGTATTAATATTTATATCTTCGCTTGCATGCATAATTTCCATACTTTCTTTTTAAGAGGAAAAGTAAACACCTTGAAATGAGAATCACCAGACTTTAATGTATGATGCTCATGAAGAGATTAATAAATTTCTTCCAACTGTGGCCCATCTGTTCTTTGTTGTAGGACATGACTGTTACTGTATCTGCTAGCTGGCCCTTCCCATTTTCTCCCCCCCCCCCCAAACCTTCCAGC
>NW_015226173.1:0-860 GCF_001447785.1 Gekko japonicus | reverse complement strand
GTTGTTGGCATCTCTCAGCTGTGGGAACTGCTAGGGGGAAAGACCCAGAAAAGTTCCAGATGATCCTGTTGTTTTTTGTCCTGCTTATGCAGGTACTCCCTTTGAGGTCCCAGCCATTGACCCTAAGATCACATCAGGCAGCACCAAAAGCATAAAAGAACAGGGTATTAAATGATGAAATAAAATTTCTTTGTGTGTGTGTGGGGTTATTCTGTGCAGGTTGAGACCATGCTCAAGGCTAGTCTGATTAGCTGGAGGTCAGGGAGACCTTTCCTCCATTCCTGATTGACTTCAGTGCAGCACACTGAATGGAGCAGTTGGAGCAGGCATGCAGGACTCACGGGCCACCGAACTGGATGCAGGCCGCTAGCCACGCACAGTGGCCTGCCAGGTGCTTGACAACTCCCCTGGCTCTGGCAATTCCAGGCAAGCTTCTGATGGGTTGGATGGGAGTTCGGCAGAGGACCCGAGATGAAATCAGCAGCAGCTGCTGCAGACGATGTAGCTTTTACTTCCCTGTTGTTTCACAGCGCATTAACTTTATGGAGAGGTACTCATTATGGCTAAGAATATGTTTGGGTTATTTATTATGTGCATATGTGTTCCGGAATTGCTTAATTGTACCCAAAGAGCAGAGGAGAGCCAAAGGGCTGTGCTTCACCGTCATGCTCTTGGCCAGCAAAGCCTGCCGATTCAAGAAGCAGAAAGGGCAAGAGGAAAGGGCTAACGGGGGCTGAGGGGGCCCAGCAGGGATCAAGGAGGAGGGTCCCTTTGCTAGATGATTTGTAGGCACAGCCCTGCACAATTTGGGGCCCACCAAGCCAGAAGCAGATTATCTGACTGCCAGGTATTTGACATCC
>NW_015226172.1:0-860 GCF_001447785.1 Gekko japonicus | reverse complement strand
ACCTCTTCTTCTAAGACTCCAGGGGTGATTCCCTCTATTACTAAGCCTAGACCCTATTACAGGCCATACTACTCTGCTTCCAGAAGAAGCTATCTCATGCCTCACCCTTCATAGCACAGCAGGCCTCCCTATATACCTACCAGCCTACAACCCACCCGAGGAGAAAGTCTCCCACTCCAAGAGGCAAAACTAGATCTCAGTCACCCCAAACCCATAAATCTGCTAGACAGCTTCTGACAATTACAGCCCATTTCCAGTGCATCAACTAATAGAGGACTGGCATCCTTACTGCTCCACTTGGCAGTACATTTTGCAACATCAGAGGGCACTCAGAATCATGACAAATGGATATGTGATAGAATTTGCCTCTCTACCAACCTCTCCCCCATTTTCCAACCCCCATCCCCTCCCCAGAACTTTTGGTGGAAGTCAACACCCTCCTCAGCAAGAAAATTATTGTAAAGGTACCTGCAAAAGATCAGATACTTTCTGGTCAAAAAGGAAGGAGGGGGAATGAGACCTGTCATAGACCTGAGTGGCCTCGTTAATAAAAATTTCAGAATGTTATCTGTTCCTGATGTCCTTCCTCTGTTATGCCTGGGTGTATGGTTTGTAACGCTAGACCCATTGGATGTGTACTTTCATGTAAAGATAAGACCCACGCATCACAAATCTCTGTTTCAAATGCTGTTCCTTACACTTCCAACACACAGTACTCCCATTTAGGGTTGTCAGCCTCCAGGTGGTACCTGGAGATCTCCTGCTCTTACAGTTGATCTCCAGAATGCCAAGATTAGTCCCCCTGGAGAAAATGGTTTTTTGGGGGGTGGACTATGGCATGGTACCTTGCTGAGGTCCCT
>NW_015226171.1:0-860 GCF_001447785.1 Gekko japonicus | reverse complement strand
AAGTCTGGATCACATCAAGAAACTCCAAAGCAATCTGGAATATTTCTAGTCTACCCCACTGTGCTCATTCACTGGGCAAATAACTCATTGTGCTGTTCTGATGCGTTTTCCTTCCCTGGAAAAGTATTATAGATTCTATATACTACACAGTTCTGACACCTTGAGAATGTTTTATATTGGGATTGCATCTTATCAGGCTTTTTTCTTTCTTTGTTTTTTGCTGTTGCTTTTCGGCTTATCAAGAACAGAAAAATGCTCCTGAGCCCGTACATGCTGAAGATGGCCTTTAAGGAGAGGGCTGGAGCTGAGTGGCAGAGTGCATGCATGGCATGCTGACAATTTCCCACCCAACTTTGGCATCTCTAGTGAAAGATGCCCAGGCAGCAGATGCTAAAATAAATAGATAAATAATTTTTTAAAAAGAAATCTGTGCCTTTAAGAGCCATTGCCAATCCAGGTTGACAAAACGGGGCTGGGTGGACAAAGCAGCTGATTTATGGAGAAAATGATGTGTTATGTTTGAGAATCCATGATTGCATCTCACAGTATGCCTTCACAATGGAATTATGAGGATCCTTGGTTTGGAGATGAGTGAGGTGGCTGGCTTCCCATTCTCTAATGACATATTGTAGGGGATTCTTTCTCTCAGGGTCATTCTTGCTTAACCCCAAACAGTCTAGGCAGGCTGAATCTTGCTGGAAGAAGAGCAGGTGAAGAGAAGTGGCTTGATTCTTCCCCAGCTTACTTTTTCATCAATGAGAACTCAGCTTCAGATCCATTGTGAAAATGTTTTAATTGATTCAGGGTTTTTTTTAGACTCAGGGTTTTTTTAATGGGGCCAACCTAAGCTTGGATTTGGC
>NW_015226170.1:0-860 GCF_001447785.1 Gekko japonicus | reverse complement strand
GGTTAGATAAAACGCCCAGCAGAGTGTTAAAAACTTGCAATCCAGAAGATTAGCAGCCTTCCAATTTATTGTAAAAAGCACCATTATCTATTGTAACAGTAGAGGTCATAAAATAGCCACAGGAACATAGCATAATATCCAAAAATAAAAGAATGAGCAGCATAAAATAATCAGAAAGTGGTTAAAGGAGCTATAAAATGGAGGGAGGAAGTTCCAGAAACAGCAGCCACTCAGCCAAATGCCCAGGGGGGAAAGAGATGTTTTGACCTAGCACCAGGAACTTCAAAGACTCCTTGCCAGGCAAAGAAGCTGCCAATTGCTCGACAGCTTCCCTCCCTTTGCAGTGCCCAGTAAGCAAAAACAGGAATCTGTCAAACTCCCAGTAAACCCCCAGAGCTTGCTAATGGGCTGGATTTGGCATCAGTAGGTTGCAACTTGCACAACTGTGCTGCACAGCAATATCTTGCTCTTTCTCTCTTATGCCTTTTTTCTTTCTTTGCCCACTCATTTTAGTTTCTGTGTATTCCCTTTACCTCCCCATCATATCCCTCCCCCTTTAAAAGAAAAGTTATTGTGATGAGGCCTGACACCAATAAAGTGCTAGAAGCAAAATCATTTGTATGCACTGCCTGGAAATCCGTCTTGGCCAGGAAGGAAGTTGAATGGTTAGGTGTACAGAGCTGGAAATGGTCCAAAGGTCTTGCCAGCCTGTCCAGGAGAAAGGCCTTAGTGTCACTCCTCTCCAATCAGAGGCAATCCCAAGAGATACAAAGTCAATTTCCCAGCAAGCTTTTAGAGGCTGCTGTAGTATTTGGCTGTGGAAGGTTTATTGCAGAGTTCTCCTTCTCTGCTGCAATCCT
>NW_015226169.1:0-860 GCF_001447785.1 Gekko japonicus | reverse complement strand
GTGGATGTGTGGCTGCACAGTCTCTTCACATCATCTGTATCTGGTCTGGATAGTCATGATCAGAAGGCAGGCAGATTCCAGGCAGTGCATAGGAACTTAATTGGCATCAAATACTGTATTGTTCAGAGTGAGGAGCCAGGCCAGTATCAACACATGGAACCAGATGAAGGGAGCATTAATATCTCATAGGGTTGCTTCCATACTAGCTGTTTAGTCTAGAATAGACATCATGCATTTTGTACAAATTTACAGAGATTCCAGATTATATAATTCCATTTCCCCATTTTCTGTATTGTTTTTCTATCTGTTGGTTGCAGGGAAATATGATTTGCAGTTATTTTTCCTGGCTTGTATTTATGCATGGTAGTTATTATGTGGTATCCCACAAGGTTTGGTATTCTTACCAGAGCTCTAATACATGAAATCTTTGAATGAAATAATCTGAAACTTTGGAGTTGCAGCTATCAGTTTGGTAATAGCACCCAGCAATTCTCTTTATCTAATCTTTGGCTTCTTCAGTCTCTATTCTGAATCAATGTTTGTATGCCTTGGTCAAGATAATGGTGAAAAAGCTAAAACTGAATCCAGATAAGGTGGAGATTGTTGGTCAGGAAAGCCAAAGTCTTGGAGGGGATGAACTGTCATTCTGGTTGGGGTTGGATCAAATGAAGATACTTTTGGACACTTCCTTGCTCTTTGAGATATAGGTTGTTGTAGTCCCTAAGAGTGCATTCTATCAGTTAAAATTCCCATGGCTGCCTGCTTTTATTTAACAGACTGTATGATGTTTTGCTTTGGGCCTGACTGTGTGTTTGCCAGTGTCAGGGCTGACAACCTCCAGATGGCGCCTGGAGATCTCC
>NW_015226168.1:0-860 GCF_001447785.1 Gekko japonicus | reverse complement strand
TGAGGATTCATTCCCCAGTATTGTGCATTTTGCGCTTGACCTTTACCCAAAGCCTTCTTGTGGGACAAAAGGGCTTTGACAATCACCACTGACATTCTTAAGATTCTTGTCTGCTCTGAACCAGTTTCACCTAGTCTTTATGCTACCCTGTAAGAATGTGTTAAAGTCAAGGCATGGATGTGAAATCTTGGGCTAGTATTAGGACCAGTGAGCAAACCCACCAAGAAACTGTTCATAAGGAAACACATGGATCAGAAAAGAAGCAGCAGATACATGGTGCTATTTGCTGTACTTCCACTACTTAAAAATATTTAATAATGTCTCATAAAATGGCTGAGATGTTTTGTCTTTGAATATATGAAAGGGTTGAACATTACCTCCAGGAATCGTTATGAAAGCATTTCATTTTTATTTTATTCCAAGATATGAATTTCAAGTACCCAAATGGCCAAAGGTACTACATTGGCTTGTTCTGAATCCTCTTTTTTTTTAAAAAAAGCATGTGCTGAAAGGTATTATCAGAATCAGCAGGTGAACCAGACATGCTTAGGTTATCCCCTAATAGGCAAGGGTTTTATTTTTCCCAACGTAGTTTAGCAGAAGAGAGAAGCACTTCTTGTAACTTTTGAAAGTCTTTTTTAAAGCCCCACTTTCTGTTTTCTGTTTCTTTGTTCTGTATTCCCAAGGAAAAAGGGTCCCACAGGGTCAACTTTCTCATACACCAAGTTACTCTCTGTAGCTATTTTCACATCGTTCTCGAGGGGCTGAATATTTGTAGGGAGAAGTGATGTCACAGGGGCAGGATCCACCACCTCCCTTTCACATATTCACGTAAAGATGTAGCCAGGTACAGATGACAG
>NW_015226167.1:0-860 GCF_001447785.1 Gekko japonicus | reverse complement strand
ACAATATGTGTGTGTAATACAACTGAATCTTAAAAAAACATAAATGTAAGAATAGAAATCTGAAAGCATTAACAAAACTACAAGAAACAAAATAAGGAACATTCACTTAGCCTACTCATTTCACTCTTGTAGATTCCAGTTGATACCCTGGTGACAGGAGGGAGGGCACAATGTGTGCTAAGCAAGCTGCAGTTTGTGTAAGTGCTCTGGATGCTCCTGATGATATAAGGCTGATTCATCTTCACATGGGTTTACAACCTACAGTTCCCTAAAAGCAGTGCAACTGTCACCCAGAGAGAGCTTCTGCATGGATTGTAGTCTATGTGACACTCATTGGATATTCGCCATTGTTTCTAGCTGACCCTGTTTTCCAGATTTACACCTCACACTATCAGGCGCTTAACAGCAGTCAAGAAAGCTTACATCAAAGCAATATTATGGAGAATGAACAAGATGTCTCTTGTGGCAGCAAGCCAGGTCTTTTCCCCTTCCATGCTAAACTCAGTCTTTACAGAACCCCCATGAACATTCTTTGACACCTCAAAGTCCTCTTCTCTGGTTTCTTTCTGTCCCCTGTAGCAGATTTTGCCTAGGCAGACGGCCTATTTGCAAACAGCCACTGGCCCAAGTTGGTGTACCATATTCCCCCCCAAGAATTCCTTGGTAGTGGGGTATGTGTGTATGCGGGGGGGGGGAATAATATATCCCTATTGGTTCAAAGAACACACCCTGATTAAGAGACTTACATAGTTCTAACCATTACAGGAATTCAGCCGAATATGAATGAATAGATAAGTTATGAGTGAGTAGATAAGTTACCTATGGCCCCGGTTACACAGCAAAGTTGCTGCGGGAGAGGC
>NW_015226166.1:0-860 GCF_001447785.1 Gekko japonicus | reverse complement strand
GATGTCACTTCTGGGTGATGTCATTCTGGCGCATGTACTTTGTGTGCATGCCAGAAGACCCCAGGACCCAGCCAGGAGCCCCCTGCTAGCAGACGGGTAAGACCTGACAACCATACTTGATGGTACAGACAAGTGAAGTAGCAACATTGGGGGAAGGGGTGCCAATGAAGCAGTGCTCAATTCAAGAGATGGGCTCTCACCTTAAGATCCTCTACAATGCTCCCAATTTTCAGGTCCACATCTCCTATTATTCAGAGTTATGTACACACTGAAAATCACACACACACACAAAACCACTTTCCATCATCCTTTCTAACTATCAGTTTGTGCAATAGTTATGTTGCCGAAAGCAATCCAAGTTTGACAGCTGAGAATTAGACCCTTGAATGTTCCCTCTTTCCAGGCACGGAGGTCCATGTGTTTTAAAAAGAAGGAGGCCAGTCTAGCTGTGCTGGACGTTGCCAACCCACTGCTATCTTTCATTTGTGTAGCTTTCCTTAGTGGCTTGGAGGAGACACAGCAGGGAAGGCATGACATAGTCCTTCAGACCTATCCAACTTTCCCTGTATGGAGGCCATGAGCAAAGAGCAGTCCAGGTTTCAGTTTCGCAGCAGGTAGCTCATGACCTACTTCCATTTCATGAGTGATTTCTCACCTGCGCATCAGCAATGATGGCAAACTCAGTGATAGGTAGAGAAATCACCTTCTGAGGGGAAGAAAAGGGTCATTTTGGGACACGAGCGTGGCAAATCAATCTAGCAAGGTACCTTGATATACTGGACTAAGAGCGAACTGGAGGTCACAAACGGACAAAATGCTGAGCTTCTTCTGAAAAGAGGGAAGGAGACGAGACTATGAAA
>NW_015226165.1:0-860 GCF_001447785.1 Gekko japonicus | reverse complement strand
GGTTGACTTCAAGGGCAGACCCATGTTGAGTGTATTACACTAATCGAGTCCTGATATTACCGTGGCATGGACTTAATGGCAAGGCTGTAAGGTTCTCACAACTTTCACCAAGCAAGCACATGTTTCTTCCATAGAGCTAAACTATGAAAAACTCCAGCAGAGAGGACTAAACCACGCCAATACAAATATCAGGGTGGGAGCCGGACCGTCCCACTCCAGACCGACCAGTAACACCACCCATCTATCTGTCAATCATTCCAACTGGATTGGGCCCCTTGTGGAGATACGTTAACTTGTTTGTTGGCATGGAATGACACTGGGAATGGGGAATGGTCCTTAGACTGCTTTTGTGTGTTCGAAGAATAAATGCAGCATAATGTAAACAGTGTCTGGTTCCGTCACTTTCTTAAGAGCCAAACAATAGCCCAATCAAAATGGCCATCATTTTCCTGTAATCATTTTGTCCATCAGAATGGATGTTCTTTTAGTCTCTATTGCATGATTTCTGTTTACTGCACAGTGCGTTCAGTAATTGCCATCCAGTCAACACCTCCAAAATGTGCATTTTCGTTTCCATAATATCCTGGTTTTTCAAACCTCTGCTTAAAAGGGAACAAAAAATGAATAAAATGAGTTTGCACAGTTTTCAATCCAAATGCATTAGCTCAAGTGGATGCCTAGGAAACAAGTGAGATACCATTTGGTAGAAACTTCGCCTCCTCCAAGCAGAGCAAACAAACACCTTATTTGTTAGATAATCCTAGTTTGGGCTGGGAGGAGAAATTCTTAAATATATTCACTAATTTACAGGGGGTTTTCCTTGTGACCTTCATTCTGGGTGGTCGATCAACATGTGAGGA
>NW_015226164.1:0-860 GCF_001447785.1 Gekko japonicus | reverse complement strand
CTCCTTGTTGCTGCACACCCGCTCTGGCTGAGCCTTCTCCACAGAAGTCCCTTGGGACTGCTCCACTGCCTCAGCTCCTTGAAGAAGAAGGGACCTTGCTCTCTAAGAAAGACAAGCAGATTAGCACTTCCACCTGAAAATGTTTATTGGAAGCACAGCGAGTTTCCTTCTGACCCATCTGCCCAGCACCTGGGCACGAGGGAGGAATAGGAACCCCAGAAGCCTGCTCCAATGCCAGCAGCCTATCCATTATTGCCTGCTGCGCTGCATCTCCATCATCTTCATCAGAAGAAGAGAGAGCTGGGGCAGGTCACTTCGGTGGGGCCTCTGGGGCAGGCTGCTTTCCTTTGGAGCACCCCATTCCCTTCTTGGGGGCCATGCTGAATTCTAGAAAAACAACAAGGGTCTTGCCTGACACATAAACAAAATGGTCGCCCACTAGGAACTAAAATGGCTGGTGATCGAAGGAATTAAAATGGCCACCACAGGACCTAAAATGGCCAACGCTGGCAAGCACCAAATGGCTGCCAGAAGATGGTGGCATAAGCCTCCACAATAAGGCCTCCCCACCACATACATCTGGCCTCTAGTCCCCCAACTATGGGGAAAGGTGTCTCTGCCCCATCCTCAATCCAACCCCCCTGTCAGTGCGGGGGCAAAGGTGGGCAAAAAAGGTGTGCGGAGGGTGTGAGCCTCTGCCCCCAAATGCAGTGACCACTGACCAGTTGGGGGAGTGCCTATGGTCACCTCGCTGCATGCGGGCCCAAAGCTGCCCTCCTGAGATCACCCACAAAGGCTCTGCCCCAGGCCGCCCAATGCCAAGCCGGCTCCCCAATCCCCTGGCCATGCCACCCCCCGAG
>NW_015226163.1:0-860 GCF_001447785.1 Gekko japonicus | reverse complement strand
ATACTAATGTATTTCATTTTTATAAAAAAATTAATTGGCTGTACTTTGATGCAGAACTCTGTAAACTTTATTTTTAATACAGCCTTTTAAGATGCACAGTAGATACTTCATTTTAAATATTTCATTAGAACTGAACTGATGAATATTTCCTCCAAGGAGAACCACTTACAAGATTCCTAAATATTTAAATCTAAATTGGAGAAAAATAAATTAGATTTCTGAAACTCATTCAGCTTGATAGGGTAGAGCTACCATCAGTAACAGTGTTAAAAGATAACTTTAAAATGCAGTTTTGCTGAAATTACCATCAACAACTGCAATTCGTCATTCTTCATTTACCACATTTTAGCAGATGCCAAGTAAACACTCTGGGGCAGCTTCTGAGTTAATATAAATTGCTGCATCTCTATTGAACAGAATGCAACTATGCAGGTTTACACCAGTTAATGTAGTGCATCATTATTAATCTGGAGTTGGCTACAAAATCAAACTCCCTTTGAAACCTTTCATATCATTATGTATTAGTCTAGCTTTTATACATGCTATTTGCTGCAAAGAAAAATGATACACATTTGCATAAACTGGAAGTAAGTTTCATTCCACTAGAACATCTTTCAAGATGAGCTTTTACTTATGCCAAGTATCAACATAATACCAGACATCTCCAAAGGATTCACTAAGGATTTACAGAATTACTGTTAAAGCCAACAAAACTGAAATATGTTGACAAAAAGCGGCCAATATGCTCCAATGTTTCAAGGTAAATTTAGCTATTTATCCTTGTACAAGTAGATTTGCCAGCTTTTAGGTAAGGCCTAGAGATCTTCCAGAATCATAACTGATCTCCAGGCTAGAGATCA
>NW_015226162.1:0-860 GCF_001447785.1 Gekko japonicus | reverse complement strand
TACTTCTGGGGGAGAAACGCAAATGGCTACAAGCTGGAAAGTTTATACATTTCCCTTTGTGCAGCACCCAAAGGATAAACATTATTATTTATTTTAATTTTTTTTAAACCCTACCCTTTCTCCAAGGAGTTTAGAGAATCAGCTTGTGCAGAGATAAGCAGACAGATAGATCAGTGCTGTTCTCCAAGCTTTCTGTCCTTGCTAGAAAACGATAATCAGCTCCTCCTTTCCAACGCACTCACACAATCGCAACCAGCTAGAAAGAACATTTAGATTCTTCCGGCCCAGCTGTGTTGGAAGAAATCCCCCAGTTCCTTAGGGGAAGTCTTTTTCGGTCGCTCATTTGTTACATCTATTCATCCGCATATCTGGTGCACAACGCCCATCTGGGACTTCAGATTATAAAATCATACACTTAAAAATAACCCAGCTCTCCCACATAGCATAAGGCCAGATGATCTGTTGCTAGCTTGGTACGCAAGCATTTTGAAGCAAAGGTCCTCAAACTCAGAATGAGAGCTCGTGGATTCTACAACTTGGGTGTGGCTTCCCAAAGAAGACTGGGAAACTCTGGTTTGGTTTGCTTGGGCATCTGCTATCAGATGACCTTCAGAAAGCTATACTTTGTGGGTTCCCCAAAGAGAACTTCATCCGTTCCCATCTTGAAAGCTATTTGGGTTTCGGGTTGTGTGAAGCAACTAAGGAACTCTAAGCACATCTGTTCTGGATATTTTTATAGCTCTTGGGCACCGAGAATTCAGATTTCTTCAAGCTAAGCAGCACTCAGTCATTCAGATCCTGCACAGATTTCCCCCATCTATCTAAATGACAGGCTGTGCATGGGTGAAGCTGTCTTGCAG
>NW_015226161.1:0-860 GCF_001447785.1 Gekko japonicus | reverse complement strand
TAGCTCAGGCTAGTCTGGGCTATTCAGGATTCTCAAAGATAGAGTCGTATAAAACTATGCCTGGGGGAAATGGACAGAGAACTTTCTCTCCCTCTCACAAAGTACTAGAACCTGGCACACCCAACGAAATTGATGGATAATAGATTCGGAAAGGAGGAAAGAAAGCAATTCTTCATGCCGTGCAGAAGTAACTTGTGGAAATCGCTGCCAAGGCCCATGCTGATGGTCACCTGCTCAGATGGCCCTACCTCATAACCGCTACAGCAGACTGACTCTCCCAAAACGTTTGTGGAAATGGGTCACTGGATGTGAGCACTGAGGAGGATTATCACACACACACACCCCAAGTGTTCAGGGACCAACTTTCCAGCCTTCACTAACACCCACCACCTCCAATTTAAAAAACACAAACCCTGTAAGAACTCTTTCATTCACTTTTGTGTATTTTAAAACAGTACTTGTAGAAAAACTGTTCAGTACTGAGTACATGCATTTCTTGCCCTTTTTTCTTTCTAGATATCTCTACATTGCTATGCGTTCACCTGTGACTCTGAACATGTTCTGATCAGACACCATTCTGCAGTATTACACAACGTCCCACATCGTTTGCAATGCTGCTCAACCACATCATATATAATGCTGCTCATATAAAACGACCATATGCATGAGCTGATAGAAGATAATTCGCTGTACCCAAAGGAACTCCCTCGGGCTAACAGCCAACTCACATGAGGAATACAGTGCCCCCGGAAGGAAATTGGGCAACACCGCAGATCAATGTGAGCAGGATTCGTGGTTTCAGAGCACAGCCTCCATATGAAAATTGATCTGTAGCTTCGCATAAGCTCCCGTATACTTCA
>NW_015226160.1:0-860 GCF_001447785.1 Gekko japonicus | reverse complement strand
TCATTATTTTTATAACTGTCATCATTCATTTCCCCGACTCTTGTTACATTTTAATTCTTGATGCCGACAACCCGCCCACCTGAAATGTGCAGATTACAATTATCTTCTAATGAATTGGTGTTCAGACTTCTTCCTCTTCTTCTGATGTTAAGTTGTGAAGGAATCCATTGCAATGGAGGCACATCCTAGTAGGGTTACTTCAGCCACAAGCCAAAGACTATTCTCCTGGGAGTAAGCCTCATTGTATGAAAGGGGACTTACCTCTGAGTCAACCTTCTTGGGATTGCCCCCACAGGCTGGGATCCTACTTGTTATGAGAACGATGGCACTCGTAGAAGCAAGCTTTTTCGCTTGCCCCCTCTTGCTGTTGCCTGTGAGCCTGAAGTCCTGTCCCCAGAGAATAGTGCTCCCCAGGAATAGTGCACAGCATCAAATGAGGGTCTACAGTGGGACTTAGAATCTACAGGAAACGTCCCTCCTTTTTCTTTGGCAGTGGAAACAAGCACTGGGAACAAGCCATCAGACCTAGAACTAGGGTTGCCAACAGGTCTGGCGAAAACCATTCTGTCCCTTGAACAGAGGTTTAAAATGTGGAGAGGGGAAGCTAAAGCTTTTTGAAGCATGGGGGTAAATAAGATCAGCTGGTCAATAATATCCATTAAAGGGACATGACCTTTTTTGACCTCCTGCAGGCAGTGGGCAAACTTACTTGCAGTCTGTATTCTTGTCACCAAGCCAGATTGTGATTCCTGCATATATAGACTCTTGGGTTGCAAGATCCCTCTTGGTGGGGGGCAGAGGAACTTACTGATAGTGGAGGGAAGCCTAGGCTGGCATCCCATTGATGTCACCAGTGATGC
>NW_015226159.1:0-861 GCF_001447785.1 Gekko japonicus | reverse complement strand
ATATATGGAAGAAAACCTTTTTAGAAGAGGATCTGGGGTGAATGTAGGTCTTGTTAGATGTTATTTCCATGCATAGTGGGAGCCTGACAACTATGCATGTTGGGAGCTCCCGATATGTGCAGTTGTCAATGTTGTCTCATTGCACATATTTTGCATGCATGTAGAGAGTCAGGATGTGTGAATTACAACCCTTGGAAATCCAGTGTGCACATTCCAAAGCTGTACACACATCCAAAATATTTGAACTGGCCCTGTTTAGACAACAGGGCAACCATGTATATCGGAATGTATGCATGGTTTCAGACCTCCAAGTACATAAGGACACAAATCTGAAAAGGACTTCTATCACAGCAAGAAAGACAAAGTCAAGACTGTCATCCAGAACAAGAAGGCAGCAGATAACCATAATTTGTCCCCCCCCCCAATGTCCTGTTTTGATGCTAGGCAGCAAACCAACCTCCACCCTTCCACATTAATGTAGGAGTGATTCTCTTGCTGATGCATGCCCCAAGTCCAGAGAAATAATAGTCCACAGTTCAACTTCCTAAAATTATAGCATCTGTTTCCATTCTTCATGTTTCCCCAATCAGAGATCCAGTGGACAGCTGGAGAGCACATGTACTGTAGGCCATTTGTGTATGTTATTTCAAGGCACTCCACAACAAGCCCATTATTTCCCCACCATGCTGTTTTGGGTAGGAAGTGATGTTTGCAAAAGTAAACTTAACAGTAAAGGAGTAGGCATGATTGTTTTCTTTTATGGAGTGATACTCAAAGTTTGGTGCACAAATACCAGCAGGTAGGCAAGTCCACATTTTAAAAAGGGAAACTCTTATGAACAGGGGTCATTTCCTGCAGGAG
>NW_015226158.1:0-861 GCF_001447785.1 Gekko japonicus | reverse complement strand
CTTTTACCTTGTTTTATGTGGGCTTTGCCACTTGTAAGCTGCCCTAAGCCCACTTTGCGGGGAGGGCGGGGTAAAAAAAAATTCCCAATAAATAAATAAATAAATAGCTGCATCCACCATGCTGTGTAAGAAATCCAAAGGTGTCCATAGGCTCAGAACGGTTGGGGACCCCCCGAACTAGAAGAGCCAAGGAGAGAGATTAGCACCATACACAATAGACATTTAATTCCATATGAAATAATCATCACCCACCCCATGACATGACCAGAAACTGAGTTCCAGATTTCCCCGGAATAGAATTTTAATAGTTGGATGAAAACTGAGGACAGGGGCGGGGGACCCCCCACTTCAAGTTCCTGTTGCCCACCACTGCTCAGAGGATAAAGTAAAAATTAAGCTAATTTTTCTTTTAATTTTAACAACTCACCGGTGTCAGAAGCACCATGACGTCATTTCAAGGCACAGCCTGGAAGGGACGGCAGTAGCTTGAGGAATTGCCAGAAACCATTGTGTTTCCAGCAATTCCTAGAGCTACCGACCATCCCTTCCGGGTTGTACCTGGAAGTGATGTCATTGAGCTCACGATCCCAACCCACCCTGTACCATGGCCTTCCCCCCACCCTCCAGGTGATTACCAGGCTTGGTCTAGCAACCCTGATTGAGAACGGTGGTCCAAGATTGAGACGACGTAAAGCCTAGTTCAGCCTTTAAGACACGATTATGTCCAGTCAATTGGATAATAAAATCCAGGGCAAATATATATTACAAACTTAATTCGCTGAAATTAGAATTGCTTCGAGAGGAGGCTGCACAAAGACAGCAAGAAAACCCCATTTAATTTATGCAGAGCAGCAAGGGTGG
>NW_015226157.1:0-860 GCF_001447785.1 Gekko japonicus | reverse complement strand
GGGCTATCCAGGTCGGGGCAAATAATAATTTATTTAGGGCTTAAATTCTAAGATAAAAAGTGTTACAATTTGAACATGTCTGGAAGGGTGCAACTGCAATGCACTTTCCTGGGAACAAGCCCCACTGAAAGACCTGAGCAGGATTCTGGGTAGACCTGTTTAGGATTACTCCCTAGCTGTACATACTCAAAGGTGTAAGGAAAGTGTGGGATGTGCCAAGAGAAGAATTCTGCTGTGTTTTATTACTTTAATATATTCCAAGTCCTGGTACTAGAAACAGATTCCAGTCCTAAGATTCAGTTAGCATTCTTGCAGTTCACGTCCACATTCATCCAGCAACAGAGTTCAGACATCGTCTTTGCTCACTGCTCCGTGTATTCTTAACCAAGATTAACCAGGAGATTAGCAAAGATCTCGCTGTAAAACAGACCAAGAGTTTTCATTGTGCTTTAAAAACCTTGTTGGTTATTCAAAAGGAAACACCCATGGAGACACTCCATTGAACAGGCCTAAACAAAGTGAAGTCAACAGTGGGGAAACTTGCCGTCCAAGAGAACAGTATTGTCAACAGACTAGCTGAGATTACTGGATGGCTGATAACAGATTCTAGTAGCTGCTGAGGGAATTAAGAAGGCTTACTAAACAAACTCTTTCAAGGACAGTAGGGACACCGAGGAGTATAAAACTCATAATATTAATACACTGATATACACCAGACAGTTTCTCATTCGTCCTAATTCTTTCTGACACATCATATTGATGACATTTTTTTAACAAAATCTCTATATAAGCAGTTTTGCTGCGATGCACTGCAAGAGAAATGGAATGGTCATATGTATGGTGAAACAGCTACAACAAAA
>NW_015226156.1:0-861 GCF_001447785.1 Gekko japonicus | reverse complement strand
CCCATTAAAAATCAAGACACAGAAAGATTCAGAGCTTATATTTACTGTTTCCTGTACAAATTCTCCAGATACAAGAAAGTGAAATGTCCCAGAAAACTGTATTTTTTCCTCATATTTAGTTCCTAGGTCCAGGTTTTTAAGCAACAAGGTCCTTGCAGGTGTGCATGGCAGTATTTATCTTAGAGCATATCACCCTGGATATCTTGACTGCAAGCATCTGTTTTTATTAAATTATATTTCAAGTGTGTGTCTCTCTCTGTGTATACACACACACATCATACCCTGTTAAAGTTTCATGGCATTTGTGTTTTCTCCTGTGTGCAGTGAACAAAACTCAATTTGAAGAGTCGAATGAGAGGAAAGAGCTTGACATTTGCAGCAATCCTTGAAAAGTCCCTTACAATTTCATAGGAATTATTTATCAGCCAGCACAGACCTTGATGTTTACAAAAATTATCTTCTTATATGTTTTAAGTATTATGTACAATAAGAGATGATCCAATCCTTTAAAGCTGGAGGGAGTTTTTCAAAATCCTTGCAGAGATATCAAACAGCAGGCGGTTCTAAAGGTAGATTATTGGTGATAACGAAAAGTGGACATTTCCTGGACTTAGGTTAATTGGCAGATGAAAAACTATTGCAATAGTTTCTTAAAGCAAGCTGTGAGGACTGACAGCCTGACCTAGCAAATGTTTATGGTGGACCCTCTTCACTTAATGCTGTTCTAACAGGCAGCCACTGTTTTCAATTTCTGCAACAAGATCCTTGCCTTAAGACGCATATGTTTGTTTTGCACATCTGATGTCAAGCAGTTCCTATTATTTACTTAGATGAACACAGCACCCAACTTTGAAGGGCTCA
>NW_015226155.1:0-863 GCF_001447785.1 Gekko japonicus | reverse complement strand
TGGCTTCTCTTATGTTCTTATATTCATGCCACCTTGAGCCTCTCGGAAGGATAAAATTGTACTAGAGAGACTATTGCTGACAGCTACTAATGGGAACGCCCCTCCATGAATCTGTCTGATTGCCTTTCAGATGGCCATCACCGCTTCTTCTGGCCGTGAGTTCTTCGTGATAATTATGCAACGGGTGAAGAAGTAATTTTCATTTGTTTGTTGCCTGAGCTGGATCTCCTGCCCTTTGCATCTGATTACCGCTCTCCCAGAGGCTGGAGATGGATTTTGCCATTATTCCTAGCTTGTGAATTTCGTTATGGGAATGGAGAAGCCCACCAGGAGAAAACGTAAGGCTGGGTGAACAGGCAGAATTTCTCTGACACAGTGCATTCTTTATAATGGGCAGCTGAAATTCTTTTTCACAAGAACATCAGAGGAGCCCTGCTGGATCAGACCAGGGGTCCATCTAGTCCAGCATCCTGTCTCACACTTTGGCCAGCCAGTTCCTCTGGAGGTCCAACAACAGGGCATAGAAGCCGAGACCTTCCTAGGAAACTAAGAAGGGCCCTGCTGGGTCAGACCAGGGGTCCAGCATCCTGTGCAACACAGTGGACAAGGATTTGGAGGGCCAAACAAACAAGGAACAAAGACCAAGGCCAGAGCTCACTTGGTGTAGTGTACAGAGTGTCAGACTAGAATCCCAGGAGACGTGGGTTCAAATCCCCACTTCTACAATAGAAGCCTGCTGGGAGACCTTGGGGGCTGTTACAAGCTCTCTGCCTGGCCTCTTTCACAGGGTTGTTGTGAAAAAATGGAAGAGCAGAGAATGAGGTTCTAAAACCCAATTTGAATCCCAACTGGGGAGAAAAGGG
>NW_015226154.1:0-861 GCF_001447785.1 Gekko japonicus | reverse complement strand
ATGGCAGCACAAGAAGAGTAATTTAAAACCCAATATTTCCAAAATGTGGAAAGAACCCCACATTCTTTTAATTTAACTAATGATCAAGTCCTTGAGAAAAAAATGCACGAGAAAGTTCCAACCTGGCTGCGAAGTGCTTTAATTTCAAACCCAACATTTCCAAAACAGCAAAAGAATCCTTTCCTGTTCAAGAGCTTGTATCTCTTAATTGAGAACTGTTGAGCAAGTATTAGCCAACAACTCTCAGACATCAGAATGATCAGCCAGCAGAGGGGTAGGTTACAAAAAAAAGCTGCTTTTAAGCTCACTGTGCTCTATTGGTGTTCAAGGAATTCTAAGTGGATAACGAAGTCTAAATTGCCTGTATCAAAGGCACCCAAGAAAACTTTGCAATTGAGGGATAAGACTCAGGTGAAACATCAAGGCAGCAACATTTGCAGGTGACAGTAAATTGTTTACAAGATACACCATTCCAGGCTGAATGCAAGGTACTTTTCTTTAAAACCCAACATTTCTAAACTCTGTAAGAAAATGATGAGTTTTAAATTACTGTTCTTGTGCTGCCATTGATTTGAATGCATTTCACAATTCTGCCATCTATGAACCAAGTCTGGGTAAACAGCAACCAATTCATCCTGCAAATATTCTAACAAAGATACGACACATAACAAGCACAAAATAACAGAGCTCAGCAGTTTGCTGCCAGCACCTAGCTATTATGAGGCAGGGTAGCACAGGCTGTCGCCAGAGGAACAGAAGCTCCTTTCTCAGTCAAGCTTATATATTGTTTCTTGGTGGTGGAAAGTGCCTTCAAGTCACGGTGGATGTCTGACGACCGTGTAGGGTTTTCAAGGCAAGAGA
>NW_015226153.1:0-861 GCF_001447785.1 Gekko japonicus | reverse complement strand
GTCTCTTCCCTAATGTTCCTGCCTCAAAAAAACAGGCCCAAGCGGTAGTTTGAAGCCTCTGTACCCGAGGCACTTTCAATCTCTTTTTCAACCGTGACGGGGACGACGGCTCAGGAACGAGATGCCTTGCGCTGTCACCTGTCTCTCGTCGACTCTGCTTTCCATCAACAGCGACGGCCCTGTTTTCTTCCACACGCCGGCAATCCAAGAAGGTACATGTTTGCCATCTATACGGGGATTGATGCTGATTGCAGTCTGGCGACGAGGGCGCCAGGGGAATTCTCGGGGAAGGGCTTTTGGCAGGAGGGCTCTCTCTTGACGGCAGCTGCTCCACAAGTGACACCTGAGAGCGAGAGAAGCCAGGACGTTGTCACCTGAGCCCTTCTTGTGGCAGCTGGACCCCTGGTTACCCTCCTCTCCTCTGGCTGAAGTCTCCTCTCTCCCCAGCTGCCTCGCATGAGGTCTAACAAGGCCCCAGGGTACCGAGAACAGGGAATATAACATGGAGAGCTTCGTCCGAACTCTCCGGGGCCTTGTCACATTATTTTTTCTCTCTCTGCCTCGCCTGCTATATTATCATACTGCTGAGTGATAGAGCTCAAGGGAGACGCAGTTGAAACCGCGTCGCACAGCTTTCGTGCTCCCGACTCTCGCGGAGATCCAGAAAAAGAGAGATTCTCAAATTTGAACATTGCTCATGTCGGAGACTTTGCAATAATGAGATTTGGGGAGTTGAGCCTGGAACTGATTAGGCCTGTTATACAGGTTCTTTCCCGGGCCTCGGGATAATATACCCAAGGCTTCTGAAATAGGTAGAGAGGATTTGCTTCCCCCGTCTCTGTCTCTGTCTCTGTCTCTGTC
>NW_015226152.1:0-861 GCF_001447785.1 Gekko japonicus | reverse complement strand
ATCTTCCCAAACTTAAGTTGCTTCAGCATGGAAAGAGCCACTTTTCTATACGGATTTTACTGGGAATCATTATCTGTTACTATTCTCTACTGTTCTTTTTCTAGATTTTGGCCTTCTGATCTCTGTCAAATCTCGGTTTCACTAGAGCCTCATTCCCTGGCATATACAAGGCAATGGCATTTGCTTTTTTCCTCATGACTGAGATATCAGGCAGGAGATATGATTACTTAATAAAGTAAGCATTTTAAAAGGTCAAAGACTGTGTCTGTTTCGACACCTTCTGTCAAGGCAAAATTATACATTTTTGTGCCATTTACATTTATTGACAATGAAAACCCAGCTTCACTTCAGTACATTTTAAGTTATGCTTCCATTCCTTCAGAGGCCATCTGTTTGGTTCCACATTGTCATTCTGAAGCCTCAGTGACTCCACAGAACTGAACAAGGCATCTGCCAATACCGTCTAGACCCCTATACAAATTCAAAGGTCAGACAGTCAAGAACATTATGAAGCCATATTGGCAACTAAAATCAGGACAGGCAAACTTAGCAAGAGAACTGTTGCTGCTTCTGTTTAAAGAGCTATCTCTCACTCTGACTGTGTTTCATAACTTAGTAGAGCCATACTGCTAGAAGCTGATAATAACAATATGATCAGATGGAGGCCCAGTCCACCAGAGCAGAGGACAAGGATGAAGGACCAAGTCCCTTCCTCACAGATTTACTCACTCGACACTGCTAGTGTATTCACTGCTAGCTGTTTCTGAAATCTTCATAATGGTGCAATGTCTGTCTTGAGAGAAAGAAGGAGACAGCATATGTTTTGCAGTTTTCCTTTCTTTTTAAGTCATCCTTTGGAGA
>NW_015226151.1:0-861 GCF_001447785.1 Gekko japonicus | reverse complement strand
AATTATGGCAGCTAACAAACAACACACAAAAATTTTATTTCTTTAAAACATTTATATCCTGCCTTTCCACCTAAAAAGGAGTCTGAAGTAGTGTCCTGGATGTGCATGGTCTCTCCTATATTATCATCTAATTTCCACATATTCTTTGTTACAAATATTTACATGTAAATAGTTAAGAGGATACTGTATCATTCAGACAAGCACACAACGAAGTCATTCATGACACTTTATCACCTCATAAGAACACATCTGTGGAGTGAGGGGGAGAAAGAACAAACTTACCTGTCATCCCCAATTCTGAACACCTTGTCAGGGTGAAGGGAAAATTCTGACCACATCTAGATTGTTTCCCCAATTGCAGCCTTTTTACTTCATTCCAAACAGTTCAGTGGCTCAAAGGTGAGGGAACTTTTAAGCCCAAAGTAAATCTCTTCTCACTTCCTTCCCTCAGCCATAGCAACTAATCTTTACAGCTTAGTTAACATTACATAGCACTCATTCTTCGAAATGTTCTAACTTCTAGCTATACACAGATCTGCTATTACTTTCATTTAGTACAGAACACCTATTAACAATTCATAAAGATGAATCTTTTTCCAGCTACACATCTGATACAGACAGTGAAAGAAAGAACTCTATTCAGCTACAGGTATTCTAAAAATTTACCCATCCTTTCTGACAGTCAGGCAAGCAACAAAAATACAGGCAGTGCATGCCGATGTCATTTTGAAAACAAGGAATAAGTTTACTTGTTCCTTTGAACTTTCTACGGCTGCTCCGCCTTGGCTCACCCAAACTGGAGCACTGTTTTTTGGTGCCTTCTACATATTTCCTATCCTCAATATACTGTTTCCCAAACAG
>NW_015226150.1:0-861 GCF_001447785.1 Gekko japonicus | reverse complement strand
ATGAGCGTTACTTCCAGGCTTCCTTTCCTTCATTAGTACCTCTGCACCCTCTTCTGTTCTGCACGGTAGAACACTAGGAAACATAATGCACTCGTTCCCTTTCAGAAGCTGCGTGAAGGCGTGCTCAGAGACATTGAGAGACAGCATCGGAAAGAAGAAAACCTTCGCCTCTTGAAGGAAGAGATCGCTTTAACGAAACGACTCGAAATGGAAAGAGACAACATGCTGATGGCGAAAGGACCCCAGCAGTGAAGGAGAAGGGCTGATATGTCCCTTTTCATTTACGTTTACTGAGCTTACATCTTGAAGGTGCTTTAAATGTGGGTTCTTTGCGCACCAGGAAGAGCTCTGCCAGGGCACAATGGACAATAGTGTGTATGTGGGTGAGATGATGAGTTGTCACGATGATGAAGCTACTAGAACATCAACGTCAGAAGGACTGGAAGAAGGGGAAGTGGAAGGGGAGACGCTCCTGATAGTGGAGTCTGAAGATCAGGCATCAGTTGATTTGTCTCATGACCAGAGCGGGGACTCCTTGAATAGCGATGAAGGAGACACATCCTCCTGGATAGAGGAGATGTCCTACTACTGTGAAAAATGCCAGAAATGGATACCTGCAAGTAAGACTCCCTTTATGTTTTTGTTGTTTAATTGTGCTCTATGGTTCTGTACAAGTAGGGTACGTGGGTAGATCTCAGCTTGCTGTGTACAGGTTCTTTCTAATAGCCTAACGTTAGGCCAGTTCAGTCAGACTTTTCTCAGTTTCTCTTGGCTGGAATTCTTGACACAGATGAATGTGTCCATGGATTCAGAAAATATTCTGTTTAAGGTTGTATGAATAGGGATGGGCATGAACTGGCT
>NW_015226149.1:0-861 GCF_001447785.1 Gekko japonicus | reverse complement strand
CTGAAACCCTCTGGAAAATAATCTAGCAAGCATGGCCTCCGTGAAGCCCACCAGCCAAATGGAAATGGCTGGTGGTGAGGCCTTGCCAACTTGTCTGCCTTCCGCTGGCCGCTGAGGAACGGCACCCAGACTTCTCCATCTCTGGGATCAGAAGGTCTTCTGGCTCCTGCCTCGCCCACTGTGGCAGTTCAGCCTGCATTGAGCACGCTAAAAATGGAAGAGTGAATTTTGTGCCGTTGCAGTGGATAACTTCAGGTGGCTCAAGGGAGTGAGCCAAGGTGCATGCAAGTCATACAGAACGGCTTCTCTAGTCTGACCTGGGGGGAAATTCCTCCCCTTCGTAGCCTTCTTGTTCTTTGCTATCTTCTTTGCTTTGCCCACTTGGGCTGCTTGTGCAAGACAAACTTTATCCTCTGGCTTTCTGTGCAGGAAGAACCGGGTGACACTTCGCGATTCCCAGAGGGGAGAAGCAACGAGGACGAAGGGCAGGCAAACTCCAGAATCCCCCAGCCACAGAAGGACGAAAAGCCCGTGAGTTTCTCTGCCCCATCGTAGATCTCCTTGACTCCCCTTAATGGGCAGCCAGAATCCCAAGAGGAAGACGTGCCCTTCCTTGGTTGTTTGTCTCCAGCGAACTGTATTGAGAGGAACCAGTCTGTTGGTTTGCTTTTTCTCCTCCATTATAAACTCTTCAAGGCAGCTCACAAAATCTTTAACAAATGCAACAAATTAACAGCACCTCCTGTTGTCACCACTAGTGGGCAGATGTTGTTTGCGTGTCCTGTCCCCAGATCTTGGGGTCTCCCTGCCGTGACTTTGCAGAGCAAATGAGAACACTGGGCAATTCTGCATCTAGCATTT
>NW_015226148.1:0-861 GCF_001447785.1 Gekko japonicus | reverse complement strand
TTGACTTCAATGAACTTAGAAGGGCTAGGGATTTCAGGCTGATTTGGAAATAGATTATGTTGCTTCTCATGGGAGACAGGATGGTGCCAGTCTTCAGCTGCAGCTTTGCAGATCACTGTTTGAGGCAATGCCTTTAATGCCAGTCTTTGGGATTTGGCAGCCTATCTGTGCTTATGAGTGATATTGTCCATGATTTGGTACTTGCATTTCAAGTGTAGAGCCGAATGCTATGAGCAGCAGAGGCAGGAATGAATTGCCGTTTGCCTGCTCGCGGGTCCTCTTCTCCAAGTTTGTTTTGATGGTTTCCTTCCCCTCTTAGTGGGCCTGCTTTTCCTGTTTCTGCTTACATTCAAACAGGATAAATGGCAAATCATGCCCGCCCTTCCCTCCCTCCCTCTCTCTTTCTCTGAGCTTTGGCAAAGGATTTCCGCTTCCAGGCCAGCTAGAATCAGGAAGCGAAGTGCCTGTGGCCAAACCTTTTGCAGACTTGGAGAAAAAGATCACCCGCCGAGCAGTAACAAGGTCACGTTCTGTTTGCATCGGAAGCACGTCTTTCTTGTGTCAAAATACGGGTCGTGCTGGCAAGCTGAAAGAGGTTTGTGTTAATTAAATTGTTCATTACGGGAGAACCAGCCGTTCAGATTTTAGAAGCAAAACTGGGACGCTTTCCAGTGACGAACAGCAAGAATGGGCGGCTTGAAAATTTGCCACAGCGGAGGCGACTCTTGGCAGCCTGCTCCTGCTCCGCTTTGCTTGAAAGGGGTGGCAGCCATACAAAGCCTTGTGGCAGGGATGGAGGAGAGAAGGGCAGGAAACCACAACGTCCTCTCTCACTCTCCCAACTCAGCTCATGTCTCTCCT
>NW_015226147.1:0-861 GCF_001447785.1 Gekko japonicus | reverse complement strand
CCTTTTAAATTTAGTGAAAGATGACACCACAGTCTACACATTCCCTTAACTTTGGTATGGCATGCATAGCTCCATGTCTCACCCTATTTCCCTTAGATCACACACTTAGGAAACAGAATGAAGTAGGAAATTCTGTCTGTCCACATCTGACTGCATAGATTGTAAATGAAAAATTATCCCATGCTTACTAAGTAATTATTGTGCAGAATAATAGCACATACAATAAATGTGAGCAGTTATATAACAGTGGGTAATTACCTGGTTGGGAGCAGACATCTGTGGAGTTTTCTTTTCTTTTTCTTTGTGATTTATTGCTCTTTTTCTAGGACAGAACACATGGCCACATTTTCCCTAACCATTTTTTAGGTGTTGGAGTACTGTGAAAAGCTTGTAAAAGTGTATTGTGCATAGTAAGCTGTTAGTATTTTGTGATCATTAAGCTGAAGAAAAACTGTGCCCTTTGAAGCAGCTGCTCTTTCCATCAATATTTATGGAATGTCAGCTCAGACTATTCTAGTTTTATCATGGTGCTTGTGAGGAAGAAACACATGTGTTCTTTATGATGCCTGTCTCTAATATGCCTGCTGCTATGGATCAGCTTAAATTGGAGTAAGTCTTTTTTTTAAGCACAGTATACCAGCTTGATCTAATATTTCCTATACTTATTCCTACCTGGGAATTACTTGAAAAGCACTACCTTATCAGAATTAACCAGAAGTAACAATAACCATAGTTACTTTTTCCCCTCCTTCCTCTCTCTCTCACTTCACATGTTATTTGGAGATTTTGCTATAAGCATAACTACTTATTAAAGTATGTTTAAGGTGTGCAGATTTAAACACACTTTACTGTGCATTGGAC
>NW_015226146.1:0-861 GCF_001447785.1 Gekko japonicus | reverse complement strand
CAGGCTAGCCTGGGCCATGCAGGACAGGGCCATGGTTTGTAGGATGCATTTATTACATATGGGATGCTTGTCTGAAGAAGCAGGAAATGCAGTGATTTTCTTAATAATACTGGACAAGAAGAAGGAGAAAAAAATTGTAGGCAGACTGCATTAAAATATCCAGTACGATTCAGATGGAGAACTTCTATGGTTATGCTCATATGCACAAACAAATAGCTTTGGTATAAATTTACAACCACAAGTAAATCAAAGAAGAAGACCTCTGGAAAGTTAGAGAGGTAGAAATTTTGAAGCATATCATACAAAAAATGACAATCACTCTTCTGAACCCTAGTTATGTTCAGATGCTTGACCCGGATAGGGAGGGATGATGCTATGTGACATGAAAAAACAAACCTTGTTTAAACTGGAATAATGTATTAATCTATTTAGGAATTGTAGAGGAATCAGTTTGCAGTGTCTGTGTGCAGAAAAAGCTCCTAAAGGCAAGTCAATTTTTAACCTTAAAATATAAATGTTAATGGAAGCAGGACAAGGTGAGGGAGTAGAGAACAACGAAGGATTTTTAATGTCCAATTAACCTTTCCTCAGGGCCTGAGGAAATGAGAGAACAAACAACAAAACAATCAGTCTGTAAGTTCATAGAGATAAATGAGATGATTTGACACAAATTATGTTCAACAACCTACTCGGCTTTTTCTTAACGTTGTTACTAGCTTAGAAGATAATCAAATTTAGTTGACATAGTATCCCTCTACTTCATAAGATAACATGGAATCTTAGGTCTAAATTCTCATAATGAAGCTGGAAAAATGTGGAAAGATACCATCTTAAGGCCCCGGTCACATGGGCCAAATAATG
>NW_015226145.1:0-861 GCF_001447785.1 Gekko japonicus | reverse complement strand
GGCTTGGAGATACGTTTGGTCATTCCAAGGAAGTCGGATATTCACCTCCAGTCGTCCCAACTTTCCGAAACCCCGCCAAGAGATTTCAAGCGGTATCTCCGTGGCTTTGTGACATACACAGCAACAAATCGTAATGCCGTGCAAAGATGGTTTGCCCTTCCTCTTGGAAGCTGGGCACCAACATCAACGTTCCAACCCCGAAATTATCTCTCTGTTAAATAATGAATACATTATTATTCACATTAATAATTCATCCCATAATTTAATCCATGGAATAAATAATTCACAGGCATTTTGACAGTTATATTTTCTTCACTCCGCGTGAGGTAACAACAGATAATTGTTCTGCAGAATTCCCCCAGTCTGCTTGTTTCAATAGCCACTCTCTTGAGTTAATGCGTCTCGCGCCTTCGCTCCACTTTCCTATTAAGAAGACTTTCTGCATATAGCCCGTGCACTTGACAATGTCCTCCGCACACATCTGGACAGATAAAAGCCAGAGTACAAGATGATGGCATACGGGTGGATTCTTTTTTCTTTTTTGGCGGGGAGGGAGTTTTAAAGAGTTTATTGGAAACAAAACGCGACAAACAGTAACAGCACACAAAATTGTCAAAGATACATACATCATACCATCAGATAAATCACCAACAAATTTCCAACAGTAACAATCCAGCAGTCAGAAGGTATTAAGCAAGTATAATGCAGTCTACCAAGTCAGTTCACGAAAACAGACATGTTGTTTAACCTTCAGGTCCTTAAGGAGTGATTCAAACCTTAAGTATAATAATTTCAGGAGTCTGAAGCTCTGAACAACAAAAGGAGTCTCAACAGAAAGGGCTTTTTTTGTAGAAAAAGCCC
>NW_015226144.1:0-861 GCF_001447785.1 Gekko japonicus | reverse complement strand
CACCTCTGCTCCTCACTTGCCTTGGAAGCTGTTTGCTGGGCTGCGCCATTCAGTTGCAACTTGACGGCACCTGGATAGGTATGTAAGAAAGATGCACCCAATGCCCCTTCCTGAGCTACTGCTGACTGAGTCTGAGTCAAGCCCCTCTGACCCAAGGGCACATGCTTGACATTGACCTGTCTAGCAATCAGCCAAGTCCTGTAGGCGATGCTCATTGATGGCCAGGAGTGAGCTGAGCCTCTGGGCAACCTCTCGGGTAACCTCTCCTTTGTGGCACCCCAAGCAGCTGCTAGGGTGGCTCAGCTGGAGAATGAGCATTGAATCCCCAGAGGCAGGCCTGTCTGTCCCATGTAGTCAACATAGGTTGAAGCTCCTCAGCTTCCTGCTTAACATTTTCAGTTTTTAGCATGGGACATCACTGACAAACAAAACATTACGGGTTGGTATCCAAGGAACTTGAGCCAAAGGAACAAAGCTGTTAATGCTGTTCTGCAAACGTTTCTGCAAGAATTGGTACAATGAGAAGTCACTCTGTGTGGTCACAGAGGGGGTTCCACGGCAGTTTTCAATACATCCATGTGCACTAGAGGTTGCCCACTCTCTCTCGTGGAACAGAAGGCCATAGTTTTCTCCAGCTTTTCTCATTGCTTTTCTCCAGCAATGTTCTAGCACGATGTCTAAAAATGGCTTTCCAGGAGCAGAAGACTCCTTTTGTGTGTAGAATGGGGGTCCCCTGTGGTCCAATATCTCTACAAAACAATTTATCCTTATTTCTTGTTACCAAGCTTTCTGTTTCTTTGCTGCCCCTGGAAACCCTCGCCTCTCAAGTAGTGATGAAACAAAGGGTCTGCTCACAGTTAC
>NW_015226143.1:0-861 GCF_001447785.1 Gekko japonicus | reverse complement strand
GGTGCCTAGTGTACAAACATATTTCTGAGCCACTGCATGGGGATTCCTCTGAACTGAGCACAGGGTTATGCTTAGATTCCTGGATCCAGTCTTTGCTTTCAGTACAGCAAACTCTGAATGCATTTGGACACATGGATTGTTGGTTTGTAAAAAGGAGATTTATTGTGGCATAAACTTTGTAGGCTAGAGTCTATCAGATGTACAAAGTGTGTCCTCAGTTCGCGCAGGTGTGTACATACCTGCCACACACATGCACATATATATATGAACATAAAAGAAAGAACATAAAGTAAACAGTGCAGTCAAAAGCTAACGAAATGGTAGAGGTTATAGCCCATGACATTTCTAAACAGGCTTAAGTGTATTCAAGGTAATCATGGTGACAATAGCTGCAGTAGACAATAAAAGTAATCTTGTTTGTGAAACTAATTTAATAATTGTAATTGCCCATGTTCTCTTATCACAAAGGCATAGTTTTAGATTAAAGCTAATTGTAGGACTCCGGTGGAGGTGACCTTAAGGAAAAGGGAGCAGCTGCCGTGTATGGTTCTTCAGGTAATGGGGAAAAAATGGACAGGAGGAAATGTTATTGAACAGAGCTATTATTTATAATGCTTTCTTCCTATAAAGGCAGTTCCCCAACATGTTTTTTGAGTGAGTTTGGTCATCTAAATAAGAATCTTTTACATGCTGTTTTAAGACACTACTCATCTTGCTGAAATGAAGAATAATTTCCAATAATCACATTCTCCTTTTGTCAATTCTGTTATTTCAGCAGATCCCAGTAGAGCAGCTGCTCCTTCTTTATTGTGTGTCACCCTCTTTTGATCAGAAACCCACATTTTGGCACTGGTGACTTAT
>NW_015226142.1:0-861 GCF_001447785.1 Gekko japonicus | reverse complement strand
AAGGTGTCTGATCGGGCTCTGTCATACCCAATTAAAACAAGCAGAAGCCAGAGGACTAAGAATGGCCAAACCTTGGTGAATATTGACCTTCAGAGGCAAATGCTAAATATCCGACATGAATGTTGTGAAATTCTGAAAACAGATGCACGTTTCCCTGTTTTAGAAACAGACACCAGCCAATAGTGACAACCACACTTAGGGCATTGCCAGCATTCAGTGGTTTATTTCTGAGTTTTCACATTCACAAAACAGGGGCTGTCAGCATTGACGTATGACATTACCCAAATTTCGGACATTCACTGCAACACAGACATTTTCCAACACTACTGGCTGTCAGGTACGAACAAAGAAAGAATAATGGTAAATAAAAAATAGCAGCCAAGTATCAAATGTCAAATATCAAATGTTGAATGTCTAAGTTTCTGAATATTCAGTGTGTCTCTCACTCCAGGCAGTGGAGATTGGGTTGGTTTTTATGAATGTAAATTCATTTTTTCTCCCAGCAAAACGTGCTAACAGTTCATCTCATCTTTGCTTGCTTGTCATCTCACATTTTCTGGATGGCATCAATAAATAATCAGCAGGGCCTGACACATTTTCCAGCGTCTCAGATTTCACATTCCTTCCTAGAATTTAGGGAATGCCTCGTCAGAGGGAATCATTTAGGCATGCCATATCTTTCTAGAATGTGCTGGATCGTCCCCAAACATTCTCAAGAGCTTTGTGTACGTTCTTTAACATCGTGTTTATGACTTCATACTTTTGTTAATTTTGGCTTCAGTATTCCAAGCTAGAGCTGCTTTAGGTAGATATCTCACAAGGTTATTTATGACATTTCTTGTTGTTGGCGCCTTTCTTTTT
>NW_015226141.1:0-861 GCF_001447785.1 Gekko japonicus | reverse complement strand
CTGTAAACTAGCCATATGTACTGGACTTCAATGAAGGCCTGTCCATAACTTGACAAAGTTGTCATTTGAAGAAAAAAAGTTAGTTCCTTTTACCATGTGTGGCTCTTTTTTGCTTTGCTCCTCCATTATTCCACAGCTGGAGCTATTGACCGCAGTCTAACGCAAGTGCACTTTCCTACCATAGTGACACCTGCTGAGATTGTCTGGTACATGAGCTGCATGATAAGAGCTACTCTCCCGCTCTCTATATGGCTGTAGGCTGTGCAGTATATTGGTAGCAAGTGTGACACCAGCACAGCTGGCATACCCACAACAAGCAAAATCCTACACATTGTTATTAAAAACTCACCCTTCAGCACCACATGATGGCATCTAAAAGACAAAGAACTATTGAGTGGAATGTAAAGAAAGCTGATGAAGGGTAGAGTTATCGCTAAGTTCTAAACAGCTGGCATTTCTGCCAACAGATGATGCATAGGCATTTTTGAGATAGAAATTGTTATTTTTTCATTCTTTTTTTACAGCTATGCATCTTAATTTGAGGGCAAAGGGCCGATAAGAATCTTGCTTGCTACTTCACTGGTATACATTTGGCGAATCAGCTTGCAGAGTTTTTTCCGAATGCAAGGATTTATTTCTTCACATAGTGATAATTTATCCTGACCTATCAATACAATGCAAAACTAGAAATCCTCTTTCTAGACTCCTAAAACGATTTTGGGTGCAGTTAAATTTCACTGCTTTTAATGTAGTGGCAGCTTATGATCAGATATTTCTATTGAACATGGAGCTTGGCCATCCTGGTTGATACATGCAGCTTCTCCAGCCACACTACTGTGCCTCTGATGCTGCTGTCTTTTT
>NW_015226140.1:0-861 GCF_001447785.1 Gekko japonicus | reverse complement strand
CCACCTCAATCCAGCTGTCTGTGAAGATCGTCCATGAAAGCAACCAGATTTGGCAGAAATCTTTAGCTTCCCTTGGTTAAACACTAAATGTGGACTTCAGTCCTTTTCAGACATTACAGCCATGCATATCTGGTGCCAACCAATGAGAGCCGGGACTACCTGTAATGTTCCTGATATGCACAGTCACCATTTAGTGTGACTTTCAACACATGCATTTTCTATGCACATATAGCTTTGTGGCATCACACAAAAAACTCACGTGTTGCATGACTCACACAAAATGGAGATCATGCATCATGGGCAGCATACACTCCTGTTGGTGGGCTTCCAGCAGATGTGGCTAAAAAGGTGTTTAAAGCAGAATAGTTTCTTAAAGCAGTAGCAGTAATTATGTCTTCTACGGATGTGAATTTATCTCTAACTGAAAAATTAAAATGGGATCGTTTTAGTGTTGTTGAATTATCTGACCATGAGGTAAAACTGGCTTTCTGCATAGAGCCATAACCTGAATCATATAAATCCAAAGATTAAATCATCCTCATCCTCCTCTAAGGTTGTAAACTCTCCATATTTCAACCAGCTCGATTAGTTGTGGTGTCACTGCACCACCAGGTGGCTGTCACCGAGAGGCAACCAAGGCATTTCACGAAGGGTGCAGGCTCAGTAACATCATCCAGCCATGCTGCTTGCTTGAGACCAGTCAGCACTGCATCGTATGACTTGCTCAAGCTACAAATAGTGGCAGGCTTCAGCAACCCAAGGCCTTCCCCTCTGGACTTCCAGCAACTTATGGCCCTTCCCTTGCAGACGACTCATGCTGAGTGTAGGTCCCCATGTCAGGGTTTTCACTGGGCGGCTGCT
>NW_015226139.1:0-861 GCF_001447785.1 Gekko japonicus | reverse complement strand
CCTTCCAACTCTATGATTCTATGAGAAGCACTGTAGTCCAAGTACAATGTTAATTATCAGGCAAATCAGTTTACCTAGCATGCTAGAGGGGAAGCCATCGCCTGAATCATGCAAGTATTCCTTGTGATGATTTCTGTCACCCCAACTGTTACATTATTTTGTCTGTGAGCACCTACATGAAGACTGAGTATTCACCATGTGCAGGCTATGACCAAATGATGCCCTAGGCAAGGAGGATCCTTGGTGCTTTCTCTGTTTGCTCACTGTACTAATGCCTTAATGTTTAGTGCGTTTGTAGCCCACTACATCACTTTAATGCACTGTTTATCCTGCCACACAAGACAAAGGGGCTGGTTAACAACAAAACCAGCAAGATGAATGAATGCTGTGTTAACTGGGACTTCGGGCCTTCTAATCTCATGGTGTTTGATTATTTTCATGTCATCGATGATCTCACAGTCACTGTTGCACATATCATTTGTTTGAGTGGGCACATGTTGTAAATTTCTCTGCCAAACACCCCCGCTCCCCATCCAAGAACACTAACTCAGTGCTAGCCATGCATATCAGTGTCATCGGTAGCTGCACAAGTGAGGATGAACACTCTCAATACTATTCATTTCAGCTGTTGAATGGACTGGGTTGCTTGAGACTGGAGCCCCCTTGAGCCTGGTCACCCAGGAAGTTTTGCAGGCTGCCTGCCCTTAAATCCCATCCCGATGACTGGTCTACCATTGTATAAAGAAAAAATGAAGTTATTTATTTATATCCTGCTTTGCTCCCCAACAAGGGTGCAAAGTGGCTTACAATACCAAAGCGACAGAAACAGGAGGCTTCTCTGAGTCCCTTTGTCTGTTAGTC
>NW_015226138.1:0-861 GCF_001447785.1 Gekko japonicus | reverse complement strand
ATTTCAAAACTAACATCAACAATGACACCCCAATAACAACAGTTTGGGAAGCACCGAAAGCAGTGATAAGAGGTCACTGTATTTCCTTGATGGCAGCCTGCAGAAAAGAAAAAAACAAAATCAAAAAAGAACTTTCCCAAACCATTAAAATCTTAGAGGACAAACATAAGACCACATGCAGTAAAATAAATATATAAAAGACTTTTAGAAGTGAGAAAACAACTGGAATTAATAGAGACCACTGAAATTTTAAAAGATAACTTCAACATCCGCAAAATTGAACAAACCATACGACACAAACAACTACGCCTCCTATCATGGAAAATTAAAAAGAAACAAACAGATAGGTACATTGGTTGCATAAAAAACCACAAAGTCGAGTTGCAACGGAACACAAAAAAGATTATTCAAGTAATACAAAAATTCTATGAAAATCTTTACACTTCTCAACATCCCGATCCTCAAACTATTGAAAACTATTTACAAAATGTAGTGGCTATACCCACCATAACAGAAGAACACCGCTTAATGCTTGAAGCCCCTATATCAGATCTAGAAATTGAACATGAAATTAAAAGACTTAAAAACAATAAAGCACCTGGACCAGATGGTTACATTCCTGAATACTACAAAATGTTCTGAGAAATACTCACAACAACTTTGCAAGTAACCTGTAATGCGATTAGAGAAAATGGAAAAATGCCAGACACATGGCAAATGGCAAATGTGATTTTGATCCCAAAAAAGGACAAAGATAAAACAGATCCCAGATCATACCGCCCAATTTCTTTATTAAACATAGACTATAAACTTTTCACTGCAGTAATTGCCTCAAGAATGAAAAACATCATTACAAATTAT
>NW_015226137.1:0-861 GCF_001447785.1 Gekko japonicus | reverse complement strand
AGGGTACCACTGGACTCAAACTTTGCTCTAGTAACCAAACCACTAAGTGCTTCGAAAAGTCTTCTTATGAAAACGGATAGGTAAGTAATGGGTTAAGGAAGCCCTTCAACTCCAGGGTGTTTGTTCCTGTTCAGTCCAGGATAAGAGGTGACTGTCGAGCATCTCCTCACGACAGCTGCTGCTTGACCTACTGTATGTCAAATATGTTGGTGGTCTAGGCCAATTTCCTAGCGGTGACATGTTTACCTAACGCACACTCTTCAAACCGTAAGCTTGACAGTGCCGGTATCCCCACCAAGGGAAACCCTGAGGTAGCGTCCCTCCAGGGACAAGAGATTGCAAAAATATTAGTAATAAAACTGAACGGCTCTCATAAACTAAGAGGGGAAGGAAGATGTGATTATGTTGAAATGTCAGCCATCTAGGTTTGTCTCTGCGAGCATCTGATTTCACCCTAAAGAACTCTAATTGTTTATTAAGTGACCTTGGTGTTCCTGCCCCTTGTAACCCTGTTTGGCAGGCTGCTACACACATTTATTATTCTCTGAATGGAAGTGAGCGTCCCAACATCTGTTCTGCATTTGTTTTCCTTTAATTTCCTTTAAGCCCTTCCACCCGGTCTCCCAGTTCTGTCATCTAAGCTGGCCTGAACACAGTTAATACGGGTTGATGTTAATACAATGCTATTTATCTTGGGATTTACCCATTTTGTAAGCACTGTCTTCTCACCTCACTGTGAATGGCCTGTATTAACTTGGTGTGCTGGTGTGTGAAGCTGGAGGGGGCAATGGGGTGCTGTATCCTTTTATCGTTTCCTTTGTCCCTGGAACCTCTAGGATACGCTTTTAGCAACACTGAAAT
>NW_015226136.1:0-861 GCF_001447785.1 Gekko japonicus | reverse complement strand
GGGGCCGGGTAAGAAAGAACCGCCGAACTCCTGGGCGTGGGAGGGCCTGACGGGCCGGGGCCGGGTGAATGGATGGGGAGTGCTTGGGCGGGACGGGAGCCTTGACCTGGGGAGGTTTGAGGGACGAGGTCTGTGTCGCGGGCGGGTGAGGGAGAAGTGAAGGAGGGCTTTGTTGCGAAGGGATCTGAATGTGGGGAGAGACGGTAGTGATGGGACCGGGGGGAGTAGTGGAGAGGCACGGTTGGTTCGGAGTATTCTGCCTCCCCGGGTGCCCTCTGCTTTTGCCGCCTTCCTCGGGGGCAAGGAGGAGGACTGCAAAGCCGGCTCCGAACGGGGGCGGCGGTAGTACAGGTGCTGGAAAACCCCACCTTTTACCTTGCTACCCGGATGGCTGCAGGGCGGACTGCAGAAATAGCGCCTTTAGAAGCCCGCCTTGGATCCTGGTAGGGAGGAACGAGCGAGGGAGATTGTCCACTCCTCGCCTCTTCCTCTGCCCGGGATAAACGGGTGGGCTTCAGCGCGCCTTGGAACCCAACTGGGTGGAAGTCGCACAGGTGCAGCACAACCGAGGAGGGGGTTCTCTTTTTGTGTTGCGGCTGCCGATTTGGAGGCCTCAAGAGGTGCCTTAAGCGGGCCTCAAGCGTCGAGCGGCCCCGGGGATAGCTTTGGCTCTTGCAAAACCTTCTTCCGACTGCTAATTCAAGTTATTTTAATTCTCTGTTCCACTGATTATCGACACTCGTAGGTAATCGTTGAGTCTGTCCGAAGTGGCTGAACTCTTAACATGGCATCAGGATGCTTCCAGAGAGTTGTCATCGATGACAAAAAGTATTCATAACCAATGTGGGAGTGAAGGGGATG
>NW_015226135.1:0-861 GCF_001447785.1 Gekko japonicus | reverse complement strand
TTCTAAGTCCACAGAAGTCAATGGGCTTATAAGGGTATAAACTCTGTTTAGAATTGCACCATAACATTGTAAGAAGATTGGCTGAAATCAGGAAGCCCCCACAAGCCCATCATTTTCCACTCAGCCAGGCTTTACAATATACCAGATCATTGCAAAGGATAAAAATTGGCACCTCGGCAAGATAAAAAGTAGATCTGTATCTCTTCAGGCTATCTAGTTAACACGAACACTATCCAATTCCAACTTGGATACCTAGTTTTAAAGTTTGTGAAGATGTTGTCAAAAAATAGTTGGGATGGTACCAAACGAAAAATAAATTTGTAGTACCACAGGTATGATGGGCCTTCTGCTACTTCCCAAATATTGTGGAACTTTACTGGACTTTACCAAGAGCAACCATAACCTGAACTTTGCTCAGTGTCCGTTGAGTCACTGCACTGGCAGAACTACAAATTAATAGATCAAATTTTCGGATTTCTTCAGGGATTTTGGCACGGTCACCAAGTTCTGTACAAGATCCCTGAGAATTTCATGACAACTGAAACATCTAGCTTAAGGGTTCAATTGACAATGAAAGATCAAGCCAGTTTCTTATTGTTTTCTGCATTCTGGACAGTAGCTAAGAACTCCAGGAGGAGCTTTGCTGTTTTCCTGGGCCGTTCCACGACTACAGTGTGTCCACAGTTCTCCAAAATGTGTACTTGACAGTCAGGAATTGATTTTGCTAAAATATCTGCTCCTGAAACATCCAGCACCTAGAGGAAGTTGGGGGGGGGGGAGAGAGAGAAAAGGATATTACTCAAGAGAAAAACATGCCTTATCACAGGATTAAGGTAAATGGGTCATCTTAGACAAACACTG
>NW_015226134.1:0-862 GCF_001447785.1 Gekko japonicus | reverse complement strand
AAACTCCTTCCCCTTCCCCTCCCCACACTTTTAGGGGGCACTGATGGTTCTCTGAGGTTTAAAACTGACCAGCAGGTGCATAGGGCTCACCTGAAGCTGGGTACTTTGGCAGAGTGAGGTCCATGCCCAGTGCAGGCTACAGATGTGTTCCTAGCAGGGATGGTTCTCCACTTACAAGGTATCAATTTGCTGAGGTCTTGAGGTTGGGCATTGTAGCCCTGGGGACCCCCCGTCTTGTGGGTCTGGCCCTCATTTCTTTTGGTTCGGGGTGGCAAACACAGCTGCCAACTTGGGGCTACAGCCATCACCCATCTAAGTGGCATGCAGGGCTTACATTGGGCTGCACAGGAGCAGCTGAATGTTAACAATGCCTTATTGAGTTCCAGGGCAGCAGCAAAAGTTGGTATGGAACTGCAGTTGCTACTGTGGTGACCTTGGCCTGGAACAGGCTCTGCAAGTCCCGGGTTCACCGGTGAGACTCCTTGGCAGCTGACTGTTAACTATGCCTTATTCAGTTACAGGGGGGCACCAGAAGTTGGTGCAGAGCTCCGGGGTGGAAGTGAAACTTGGTGTGGAGTTCCAGGGAGGAAACTAAAGTTGGTGTCAATCTGTGGTTGCTACAGGAGTCGCTTCGGCCTGGAAGGGGCACTGCAAATCCTGGGTGTGCTGGTGACAGCTAGGCAGCTGACTGTGGTGATCTTGGCCTAGAATGGGTGCCGCATGCCCCAGGTGCACTGTTCCAGGGAGGCAGCGAAGTTGGCATGGCTATGTGATCACTGTGCGGCGTGGAAGGGGTGCTGCAAATCCCGAATGCTCTAGTGAGATAGTGGGGCAGGCTGTGACTTGGCGCACCAGACTGAGG
>NW_015226133.1:0-861 GCF_001447785.1 Gekko japonicus | reverse complement strand
CAGATCCGGCCCTTATAACAAATGAATTCGAAACCCCTGGCTTAGAGGGAGCATTGCTTCCGGTGATGCCAAAAGATGAAGGTTCAGGATGGCTCAACCAGGTGGGCTATCCCTGCCCGGCCTGAAAGCAGAGATGCTCATTGAAAATGGTTTCGGTTCGCTCAAAACTACACCAGACTGGCAGCTTATTGAATTAAATGATAAAACAGTTCCAGGAGACTGAGACGGAGAGGTGGAAGAGGTGGCGGGGCTGTGCTTTCCCCTCTATCTCTTGCTCTTTGCACAGGATGGCTTTCTTTGAGCCGCTTTGCCCACCGGCAAGGGCTTAGTGGGGCGGTGATGTAGTGGAGGATCTAGACCTATCGAGGAGAATCTCAGTTGGAAAAATCCATGCTGGCTGAAGTGTTGGTTTTTAAAAAAACACAATGGAATGCTTGGAATTTGCGGCCTCCGCTCTATCAACTTCCCACTTGGCGTCTTTCCTCCTTGGGCCGGTTTCTCCGAAACAGCCATGCTGTGAGCCCTGCGCACCAAGTGGGATTGCTCTGAGTTACTCTGGATTGAGAAAGGTCTGAGAGCAACACTCCCGGTTGCACGGATGGGCAGGGATCAGCAAAGGACAAAACTGGGCTTTGGAGCACTGCCAGTTCCTCTGTCCTCCTTTGACAGAGCTCCATCCCTTCCCTACCTTGTTTTTCTTTCACTGGAATGTGTTTTGGTCTTTTTTTGGGGGGGGTGCCGAGCAAGAGTTGCTGGTTTTTCAAAATGTGCAGAGGAGCTACAACTTTGCTCCTCTTTATACAGAAGGTGACCAATCCAGACGGGCTGAGGATGCCCTTGGGGCATGTGAACAGTTGGTGG
>NW_015226132.1:0-861 GCF_001447785.1 Gekko japonicus | reverse complement strand
TGGCTCCACCTCTCATGGCAGCCATTTTGGCATGGTGCTCACCACCCCTTCTCAGAAGTCCAGAAGTGCCCTTAGATTCAAAACATTTTGGGACCCCTGCTTTGGATATTCAGGGGGCCATCTGTTGTGGCCCTCTCTGTAGTCAGAATGTGAAAACTGGGATCTACTGATGTGTGCATGGAAGCATTTGGCCACACAAAAGGGCTTTTTGGATCCTGGACAGATTCTACTGCATCCTTAGGGTTTCTTTCCTGGGTGATCAGTTTTTAGAATGAAGACCTTCTTCTTCATGTCATTGGATCTGCTTCCTAGCACAGAACCGAGAACTACCTTGATTAAAAGAGAGAGAGAGAAAGAGAAGGTGAACATGTGCTCAATTTATGCAAACAGTAGCAGAGTCCAGTTGGTGGCTCTAATGAGCATAATCAAAGGGCATGATTAGGACTGCTAACCAGAGTTTCAGTTTGGATCACTTTTTGGGTTTTATATTTGTACAGTCAAGGCCTTCCTGAATATTGTCTGGGCTGACTATGCACTGTTCTCTAACAGTAACAAAAACACCAGAAAGCCCTACTTGCAGTCAGCATGTGCTGTTCTGTGAAATAAATGGTAGAACTGCAGCATAACACATGTGCCAATAACATGACACTACCTGATACGAACAGAAGCAGCATGAAATAAATGAATCTCAAGTAACAGGTGTATCTGGAAGAAAACATGCAACACACACAACAAAATCTAGGAGAGGAATCGGTGGAGTTCCTCTCCCTTCTACTGCATCCTTTAGTACATGTGCTGTCAAATGCTTGGCATTATTTACAAGGCCAGTTCAATGTGCTGTTCACTTACAGTGCTCTCCCC
>NW_015226131.1:0-861 GCF_001447785.1 Gekko japonicus | reverse complement strand
TTGTTCACTGCTGGTATCACTACTAGCTTGCAGCTGTTCCTCCTAGGATGGTAGTCAGTCTCTCCACTTTAGATCCCAAAGCCCAGTTCAGCTGCTTGAATTTCAAGGTATGACTAATGGACAGATAACACAGAAACCTTGCTGAAGTAGTCAAGCAGTTCTGGGTCTAGTCAGAACATGCTATTCTGTGTACATCATCTTGAGGTCCATGATGGAAGAAGGTGGGTTTATAAATGGAAGTATAAGTAAAGAACTCACATGCACCTCCAAATTGTCCTCATATCTCTCTGAAGACTGTGTTAAAGGGTTTACATAGTCATTGAGAATATTAAGTAAGTCAGAGATAATGTACAATGCAATCCTAAGAACACTTTTCTAAAAGTAAGCACCATTGAGTAGACTTCAACTGAATTCTGAGTAGACCTGCTCAGATGATTATTATGTGGACAATAAACAAAAATAATTAAACATAATGAAGATTTCCTTACTTTAGTATTTCTAGAACTTCGGTGCACTAAAAACACACACAAATGTATGAGGCTGCTGTATGAGTGTGGACAATAGCTTCTTATTAACAGAGAGAAGGGGGGAAATAAATTCTAATCAATTATCCATTGTATGGCAACATACCCAGTATTCTGGAATATTTCATATAGTTCTCAAGTTGCCCTGTTACATGACAAAAACAGGTCATCTTAGTTTGTTGATTTTTTTCCCTGGTGGGAATAGAAGTTCACATTATTCATGCTCTTCACTTCATGTGCAGTCTAAACATTGTTACTCAAGTCTTCCCAAAGCTGACACGCTATTAGGTATTGGCACAATAAGTGATGGTCTGAAAAGCTTCTGAGGTAGACCCCC
>NW_015226130.1:0-861 GCF_001447785.1 Gekko japonicus | reverse complement strand
CCTCCTGAGGAAGCCTGTTCCAATAGACTGTAGAGAGAGATGAGCAATCAAATATTGACAGGATTTCATCAACAAATCCTGATACAGTTGGCAGCCTTAAATTTATTTATTCAATCTGAAACTTTTTTGTATAAGGAGAAATTTGTTCATCCTTAGTCACTGAAGGGAAGGAGATGATTTCTAAATGCAACAAAATAGAAGAAAATTACAAGCAAATTTAAGAATTTAAGGGTATATCTTTCAGAATTACAGCTTCAGGAGCAGTTCCAAAGTTTCTTGGCCTGATTTATCAGAATGCTTATTTAAAATACGAGGATGTCAAAACACTGCTTACATAACAATTAAGTAATAAATATGGATTTGACATACGTAATTGGATTGGCTGTGTATATAAATTATTGAACTGCCAAAAGAAAATGGAGGAAGGGTTTTTTCCATGAGTTCTTCAATATTAAAAGATTAATATTATAACTAGCATAAAACCCTGTGTAGGACTGTCACATTACAGTGAGTGTGAAGCAACCAAAGGTAGGCACTTTGAAGTCCCACTGATTTCAGTGGAAGATGATGAATTGTCTGACTGAAATCAATGGGAACTTTGGCTATATCACTCTCAATATGTCTTCATCTAATCTTCCCAGCTATTACACCATGACTACTTATATAAAATATTTGTATCCTGCTTTTCTTCCCAATCAGGATCTTCCTCATATTCTTGGGAAGCCCATCTCATAAAAGAGGAGTGGTCTCCGAGAAATCCCAAGCAGAAACAGTTCTCACAGATTTGAGTGGAGGAACTACAATATTTACTCAACCACAAGACCAGTTGGTTTGTTTTTACAGGCATGCCATTAAAAAGAT
>NW_015226129.1:0-861 GCF_001447785.1 Gekko japonicus | reverse complement strand
TCAGGCAACAGGAACTTCAAAGTCCAGAGGAGTAGCCATTTTATTTTCAAAAAATGCACACTTTTTATGTCAGTCCAAGGGATATAGATCCTGATGGCTGTTTTCTTTTTTTAAAAGGTCTGTTAAATAATACAATTTATACTTTGGCTTCTATTTACGCTTCTAATAATGAACAAGAACAGTTTATGCATGATACTTTGAAACTGGATAACTTTCAAGAGGGGCACACAATTGTAGGGGGGATTTTAATTGTATAGCAGACACCTTCTGGGACAGGTCTTTCACTCCTAGAAGTGGTAAAGTAAACAAATCGGATACAAAAAAGCTTTCCACTTTGCAAGGTCTCTTTAATCAACACAATCTGTGTGACATATGGAGAATTCAGTACCAGGTGTTAAAGATTATACATATTTTTCCCCTGGACATAATGTCTTTACTAGAATAGATTTTATTTTACTTTCAAATTCTCTTGTTAACCAGGCTTGACAGACAGAAATTGGCCTGAGAACATTGTCAGAACATGCCTGGCAGAATGTACATTAGTCCAAGGCACAGATGAAAGTGGTACACGAACATGATCATTGAATAAAAGTATTTTATTTAATCAGGCAGCTTACACAGAAATTGAAAAGGCAATACAAAAGTATTTTAATATAAATTCCTTTTGTGGTGTTCCCCTAAACACAGTATGGGATGCCATGAAGCCTGTCATAAGAGGCAGACTTATTTCCATCATTTCAGCCTACAACAAATAAAGAAATAAATTAAAACAAGAACTTCTAAATAAGGTTAAACTCTTAGAAGATAAACATAAAAATCAGGCTCCAAGAAGAATTATAAACAACTTATTACAGAGCGAAA
>NW_015226128.1:0-861 GCF_001447785.1 Gekko japonicus | reverse complement strand
AAAAAAATAATTCAAGTGTTTCCTAGAAGAAATAAATATACTTTTTTTAACTCCGAGGGGCCCCCAAAAGGCTATAGAATATGACACCAAGATACATGAGATGAGGTTAACATGGCAAAGGAGAACAGATTCTATTTGAAAAACATTTGAATGCTAATATTTTAGAAAGCCACCGTTCAAGAGTTCAGTTCAAACTCTTCGTTCTGAAAGGTCATTTGTGTGTTTTATCAATATGTCATTTCAAAATCTCTTATGCATTGTTTTCACACTTTGCTACCTATTACCCTAATTCATCTTGAGATGAGTGCCTCCCGAGCGCGGTGGCTTCATCTGCAGCTTCAAATAGTCCAGATTTGTCTGCTTTCATAACCTAATGCTTCTGGAAAACTCTGCATCATGGTGGGCCCACCTGGCAACCAGCAGATGTTAAGGGGGACCTACCAAGAGCAGGTGGGAGGCCCAGGCTAAATCACCAGTGATGTGCAATGTCACTATGTTGGGACATTGCAGCAATGCTCTGGAATTTGGGCAAAAACTCAACAGTAGAAATGGCTTCTACCATAGAGTTTTTGCCCTCAAACCAAAGTATTACTGCGATGGTGCCAGATTGATGACATCACTTCTGGTACATGCTGGAAGTAATGTTGCCATGTGGCCAGCAATGTAGTTGGGCTTTCCTCCTGCTCCTGGTAACCCTCCCTGCTGGCCAACTGACCAGCAGTGGGAGGTGGGGCCTGGGATGGAGGATTCCTCACCTCCAGTGTGTGTGGGGGGCCTGGCAACCCTAGACCATTGCCCCAAGAGCTCCCCAATACATCCTACACGTATAAGGTATCAGCCATTTTCATCTGTACAGGCCAA
>NW_015226127.1:0-861 GCF_001447785.1 Gekko japonicus | reverse complement strand
CTTTCACCCCCAGTCCCACCACCACCACCCCTGTCCCCACCACTCAGCTGGTAACCTCTGCCCCAACTACTCCACAGCCAGAAACCCCCATCCCCACACACTCGCCACCTCCATCCACAGACTCTCTTACTTCTCTCAGGACAACCACAGAGCTCTTGACGCCGCCGCCAACCGACGTCCCCACTACCGCTAGCCCTACAACCGGGTCTGTCCTCACCAGCCAACCAGAGACTCCAGGCCTCACTACACATCCTACCTCTGAACTTTCAGTTGGTCCTGAAGACTGGTCCACGGACCCTTCCACTTCCTTCACTCGCAGCACATTTCAGCCTGTTGTGGAGGCACAGACACCTTTCACAGAAGCGGCCGATTCCACGACTCCATCTCCTGTGCCTGAAGCACCCACCTCCTCTGTCCCGACTCCCTTCACCCCCAGTCAGATAGCCAGTGCCTCTACCTCTTCCGCTGACTTACCAGGAGACCTGGAGACTGAGCTGCCTACAACTGAGGTGCCTCCTCCTACTGGCCTTCCAGACTGGCTTCCTGGGGATGGCCTAGAACTCAGGAACAGCGAGGAATGGATGGATCCACTGTCATCTGAGAATGATACATCCTCCTTCTCTGCTTCCATGCTTCTGTCAGGCGATGGAGACTCACTGGAGAGCGACACCACCGATTTCCCCAGAATTCTGAACCCGGGGCTGGATTACCAGTATGACGCACCTGGGTTTTTGGACTTGGTGAGTTTCAGGCTGCCGTGGAAAACGTAGCTGATTCCACACAAGGGGTTTCCCCATGGTGGTCATGTTGCTGGTGTAGCTGTTATTCAGTTTGCACTTGCAACAGATATTCCAGACAGCA
>NW_015226126.1:0-861 GCF_001447785.1 Gekko japonicus | reverse complement strand
CTTGCAAACGATCACTAAAGTGCATCGAACGTCAGATGAAAATACATTATTCCACATTTGTGAAAGTGTTAACAGTTTGTTCAGCATACCTTTGCTGCTTCCAAAAGCACATTAGAGCAAGCAACTCAGGTATGCATGGGGAGGACTGACTGAGATTCTCTATCGCCTTTTACGCTGGGGAAGTTAACAGCTCCCCCTTTGCCTGTGTGCCAGTTCATTGGGGAGAAAGTAGTGGAGGGGAACTTTGGATGAGAGGATCTACTGGACACTAGATGGCAAGGAAGCCCCCCCACCCCCACCAGAAGTCTTGGGCCAGCAACAGCCTTGCCTCCTCCCAACTTTTCGACAAGCCACGCCGGTTGGAAGCTGTCATGGTTTTCAGATCCCTCATACAGGATGATTCTTGTCAGACGCTGCCCTTCCTGGATCAGGTTTCGGGTTTTTATCTGTCTTAACAAAGGCTGATTCTTGCCTCATTCCCTTGGTAGCCCATGTCACTCATTCGGCAGGGATTTAATAGCTCATTCGCTCTCGCTCTCATTCCCTGACGCACGCACGCACTCCAAAACAAACTTTTTTTCTCCTTTTACTTGTGTGCCTCTAAAGCCAGAAGGGAACATTTTACTCAAGCAACCCAGGGATAGAAAAGAGAACCCCAAAGCCAAACGGAGTGTGGGGTTTTGTTATGTGAGAATAGAAAGATGGGAATGAAAAAGGCCACAAATGAGCGTTCAAACTGTACATTCTTGGTCAGCTAAGGCCTAGAGTTGTCCTTTAAAGCTTAGCCTCTTCCACTTGTCTTGAGCAGTTACATTTCTGAGGGAGAGATAGGACTGCCAACTCGAGGAGGAGGGGGAGGAG
>NW_015226125.1:0-861 GCF_001447785.1 Gekko japonicus | reverse complement strand
TGATAGGTTATTTACAAAGGTACTCCTGGCCGATAAGTTCCTTCCAAGATCCTAGCAGTCTATTGTTCTGTGTACCCAAGCTGGGTCATTCGATGTCGGGCCCAGGACATAACAGGTTGGCCTTGATGGTTTTGGGGCCCATTCTAACTCTGGGACTTGAAAATGTGAAATGTAAACTGTGAATCTCTTGGGTTTTAATATTAGGATCTGTCCTATTTCTATAGGGTGAATGATGCATTTGAGTAAAGCAATTGGCAGGTAGAGAAGCCCGTTTTACCACCAGGGCCTAGACTAGGTAGCTTTCAACTCCCTTCTAGCCCTGTAATTCTACATCCTCCCTTGTTCAGTTCCCTAGTGACACAGCTATAAAAGTTAATGTGAATATTCATGACCCTCTCGAAGCTGAAAGACAGAACATATTCATAGCTGTGGATTCACTGTGCTGAACAAGCTACTGCTTTGTGAACAGTACCGTTTGAAGCCACATGTGCTATAAAAAGCGGCGATTCCTTGCAGATGTTCCTGCACCACTAAGCCATTGTGAATGTAATGCACAACAATGTCCAATCGAATTGCAAAGGAGACAATGTAACAGACCCGAATATTGATTAGGTTTGTGTTAAAACGGAACGCTTGTAATTTATATTTTTATGAGTTCTATGGTTGCATCTCATTTGTGTTTAGTAGTACATCATACTGAGAACTTTAACAGTAGAACTGTGATTCAAAAATCAACTTATTTGAGTCTCCATGCTTAGAAATAGGGAACGATGCCCAATTAAACCAAGACTCTGTGCCTTTAAGTGGGCAATGAAGCACAGCTAAGTTGATAGTACATGCAAAGGACAACAATGGATGCTG
>NW_015226124.1:0-861 GCF_001447785.1 Gekko japonicus | reverse complement strand
GATAGATAGATAGATAGATAGATGTATACGTGTATGTATATCTTATCTGTGTGTGTATGTATATCAAATTATATACTGTAGGAACAGGAGAAAATATTGAAAAGAGATTGCAGATAAAAAGCACTCTGTGCCACAACTCTAGTTTAAGGCCAAGGCCAAGTTTCAAAAAGGGATTCCTAGCAGGCACTTGGAAGACTCAGTATCAGTAGGATATTTTTATACCTTTGTTTCTATAACAGACAGGCTGCAAATAACTCAGCCTCATTCTCCTGGAGGTGAGTCTGCTTTAAAAGGACAGTGGGTAGGAGACAGTAATTAGTTAACCCTCGGCTTGACCAGATCCTGGCACTCCCTCCTGTACTCACCCCCCCCCCTCAACCTGTGGTTAACTTCTAGAAGTTCCTTTTTTCAAAAAAAAAAATCAGAGTGAAATTGGGGAGGGAATATTGCAGCCCAGGGTTTCCTGTTCACCGCCACAGATAGATATATAAACGGGCTCTGAATGTGCCTGGACAGTGATCGCAAAGCTGCTACGAGACTGGAGCACTTCCGAACTGCCTGGTTGCCTTCCCAGAGCCCTGAGGTTTTAAAAGCGACCACAATGAACAAGTTCCTGTGTTGCACGCTTGTGGTGAGTCCTCGCCCAGAGACAAATGATTTTCTTTGGAACTGACAAGATCAGACTGTCGATACCGTTCTCTCTGCTCTCTGCTTGCTTTAGGTTTTTCCTTGTTGGGTCTTTAGTAAGCTGGCTCGCTTTTTAGCATGAAGGGGGGTTTTGTAGCCAGGCTTCGACAAGGAACGGAGTATTTCCAGTTTCGGAGGGAGGGCGGACGTTAACCAGCCACTTTTTGGAAGGTA
>NW_015226123.1:0-861 GCF_001447785.1 Gekko japonicus | reverse complement strand
GGCTTCTCTTATGTTCTTATGTGATCTTTCCAGAAAGACACAGTCAAAGTGCCTTACACTAACTCAATGGATAGGTGTGCCTTTTTGGAAGATCCACCCAATTTGGTGCTTTTTTCATCTATCAGCCTTTCATGACTGCCATTTTCCTGGCTGGGCCACTGAAGGGCTTTTGTGAGCTTCTTAAAAAAATAATAATAGTTAAAGCATTATAACGCTGTTGCGCTATAACATTGTAACTATAGAAATTAATTTCTAAAAAACCCTCCAGTGGTGTGGTGGGGAAGAAAGAAGGGAAAATGGTGCTGACACTGGACAGAAAACTCCCATGTGACAGCTCCATGGCCATTGTGAATTCCTGTGCATTTGCGGCAGCAATGAATGCAAAATGGAGAATCCTAACTAAGTGGATACAGTCTAATGTGAGAAGGGCTTGAAGCACTACTTTGTACTTTGAGGTAGAATTGCCTGACGATAAAAAAGGGCTGGCGGTAGTAGTCAGTATATGGCAGGAATCGCATGCAACTCAAGCTGGAGCCAGAAGTTAATAGTTACCAGACTCTAAAACAGAAGTGTTGCCCCTGGCAAAGGGATCTTTTAGCATGACAAAAATCTGCACAACCTGTTCACGAAATGCAACAATGAGATGAGTATAGATATGGTGGGCACTCATGCGCCTCTTGGAACAGTTTCAGCACTAAAAAGAAAACCTGTTTCTGTCTTTCAGTCTTGTAAAAGGATCCAAACTATTTGCAGGTCTTGAGCCACTGAGCAAGCAGCTGCTGCCAAAAACATAACCTTCCCGGACAGTGCGCAAGACCATGCTGCAAATTGGTCTTACTATTTATTAAACAACGGGGCTGT
>NW_015226122.1:0-861 GCF_001447785.1 Gekko japonicus | reverse complement strand
CCCCCCCTCTACCTGGTTCCAGCATGTTTTCTGTTAGTGTCTGCCGATTGAAGGGGTCTGTAGAGGAATTCAGAAGGTGCCGGAGGATGATCGATCTATCCATGATGGTCCCGGACGGTAACCTGACAGGGTCAGTCATCAGCGTGTCCATGAGTGGATCTGAAGAAACAACAGCAAGTTTGTCATAACTTTAAAAATTACAGCTCTCGCCTTATTACATCCTCTCAGAGAAGCAGGGGTTAGAATTTACAAAACGAAACGCCCAAACTACTCATTGTCACAAGCACAGGTGTGTGCTTGGAAAGTACAAATAAAACAAAATGTGATCTAAGCGAAATGGATAATACTTCTGCGAAAGCTCGTCATAAATGCCTGCTTTCAGAAAGAGATGCCAGACCCCCTGCGAAGGGGTGACTTGCCTCTGAACTCATCAGGAGCATCGCTGTAGTCAATCTCTGCTCGGGCGTTCTTGGCCACAATTTCCTCCACCTTTTCTGCCAGCAGCTTGAATTTTTCTATTGCTATGGTTGATTTGATTCCAGCCTTCCGCATCTTTGAAATCACTTCTTCAAACAGCTCCTTGCTGTAGGACCTCTGCAAACCAAAGAGGACCGGTCAATGCCGTGGGAGTTACCAAGTCACCTCACGAAGTGGTCAGCCTTTTCTGAAGTCTGAGCATCGCTGCTAGCAGGGGGAGAACAGTCGAGAGCAAGTGTTCTATCGGACAAGCTCTGCTCCATCTCCTGGTTGAGAGGGATTCCCTTTTTTTGCTCCTGTAACTGAGGCCTGTTCGTAGCACAGTGTTAGATGTTGTAGTATAAGTGTTATTATCTACCCAGTGCCTCCACTGGCCTCCACTGG
>NW_015226121.1:0-861 GCF_001447785.1 Gekko japonicus | reverse complement strand
TTACGAACCAAACAAACTGCCACAAAACCATGGTTATTCGTGTGTGGTTTCTGAACAGCAGGATTGCGTGAATCGTAGTTTGCGAACGCACATACCGGCCTGGTTAGTCACGAAATTCGGTTCGTAATTTGGTTCATACCCATTCTTACTCCAGGTTGCCTAGGTACTGGCATTTGGCTGTTGACAAATTGGTGGTTGAAGAAACCAGGCGGTTTTCGATCAAGCACCCTGCATGAGAGGAGGAGGAAGGGAAGTTGGGAGGAGTGAATTTGTGAACTGGCTGAGGTAGTGCCTGATCTCAGTTTAATCACAGCCTGTCTGAATGCAGTTTTTGTTTGGTCTGGGAGAACTGCGCTTATGGTGCCTACAGTAAAATGTGCATGAATGAGGACATGGAAGAGGAATTAATTTGTATTAATAGTTGGGGTAAAGGGTGGGCTCAGTGACAGTGACTGTAATCTTCGTCATGGCTAAGATTGGCAGTGACGTTAACTAAAAGTTGGCACGAGGGACATCAAGATTGCAGTTTATTGGGAGATGGTTCCTTTAGAGTGGGGACTTAACAGAAACGTGATAACCTAATCCAGTAAGGTAATTCCACAACCTGATGACAGATGTCTTCAAACTTGAATTACTATCAGTTAAAATATGCTGTTGCCGTTTCGTTTGACATACTGTTTGGAATATTCATGGAGTGAAATGCCCAGATATTGTAATCTGAATGGGTTAGATAAATGAGGTTGTGTGTGGGGGGGTTCGTGTGTATGTGTGTGATGTGTGTTTTTTGCTTTCCTTTGATTCAAGGGTGGGAGTTGCGCACACATCCCATTTCTGCAGCTCTCTGAGAATTTATAGCCTTCC
>NW_015226120.1:0-861 GCF_001447785.1 Gekko japonicus | reverse complement strand
CTTCCAACTCTATGATTCTATGAAATCCTCAGGTAACAGTCTGCAAACCATAAGACTTTCAAATAATAAATTTTGCTCGTATATATGGATTTTAAGAATACAACCTAAAGTGATGCTAAGCTCAGACTATGAAAGATTTGAAGATCCATAGATCTCTCTGTTAAACCGAAAAAAGATCATTAACATAGCTTGTTGAAATTAATGCTACTTAACTAAAGGCACAGAAAGCGGGATAGATAAAATTCCACAGTGGCCAGGCCTTCAACAAATGTAACCATTCGAAGTATTCCTCCACAAAGGCTGCTGTGTAGTAGGAGTTGAAGCTGCAAGCCCAAGAGGTAGTTCCTTATTTAAAAAGAAATAAATAAACCACAGCACAGAAGGATGAGCTGTTTAAAAATAAACTACAAGAGAATGGAAACAGAGAGGGTGAGAGGTGAGCAAGACACTTTTGCGTGCCCAGGGAGAAAGGCGAGGATGTGATGTGTTTCGTTGAAAGAAGGAAAATAAAAAAGGTCACCTTGGATGTGAGATATGATAAACTGTGGTCTGCAATGCATCGTCTCCAGACACAGCTACCCACCATTCCACTTCTCCAAGTGGGATCTGGCATAGACTGCTTACTGCACTGCTCTAGAAGAATTTAGCACTCAACCAGATCTGTGCCCAAATCCTCCTCACCACCACCCCATTACAGCTCAGTTTGTCTGGGCATTTATGGCGGTGTGTAACAGGTGCTGTCTGTACTTCTAACCAAGCTTGGAAGAGGGCTATCTTTTCAAGACTGAACATGTGAAACTGCCTGATACTGAACCAGACCCTCTACCCACCAAAGTCCATACTGTCTAAGACTGGTAGCAG
>NW_015226119.1:0-863 GCF_001447785.1 Gekko japonicus | reverse complement strand
AGTGGTACCTATTTATCTACTTGCAAAAAAAATAATAATGAAATGGCACTGACTACATGTAGACAGCTACATACATACTGCTGGGGAGTCACTTGTTCACTTGCTTGCATTGCATGATACATTCTAAATCAAATAAATCAACACTAATTACCATTGCTTGCAATCCACAGAGAACAGGAAGGTATTCACCCAATTGGAGTCTCAACCATAGTAGAGCCTACAGCATCAGGTTGGGATGTTTATTTTTTGTTTGATAGTTTGTTTACTTATGTAAATATTTACTGTTTCTGTTTACTTTCTATGAGCAAAGGAAACTATAGAACATGGAACGCTGGTCAACAGCACTTGAAGTATGTTGTACAATCTGCCTAAAAGCATTTTAAATCTGCATTAGGAGACACCGAGGACTAATGAGATACCAAGGACTGCAGCATATTCAAATAGTTTTACTAACCTTACTTGGCCTGATAGCACTGTGTTTTGGGGCACCATCTTTCACTGGAGAAGTACCAGGAATTGGTATAGTGTGAAGGGTAAAAGGCCAAGCTGTGGATCAAGAAACCTCTAGTTCCAGTCTCATTTCTGCCCTGAACTGAGTGGCTGTCCTTACAAAAGTCACTCTGCCTCTCATTCTCAGTCTACCATCTGCAAAATGGGCACAGTAATAACCTACCTTACAGACTTACATAATAATGTAAAGAGCTTTGAAGACTTTGAAGCACTGTAGTGATGTGAGATGTTATTTCACTGAAGTAAGTTTGCTGGCTACAGGGCTCTCCCATATGTGAAATGCTCATGACAACAGATTATTTAGTTAAATGTAGAAGGTTTCACTTTCAGTGTGGATTGCCACCTTCAACCAA
>NW_015226118.1:0-861 GCF_001447785.1 Gekko japonicus | reverse complement strand
GCGGGGGAGGAGCCACTTGGCGGAGAAGCGCGGTGGCGGAGGGAGTGATCGGCATCGCCTAAAATGCATTTTGAGGGGTTTTTCCACGTTGCATATTTATCAGTCTGTCGTCACTGGGGCAAGCATGGAAAAGGGAAACGTTTGAAGGGAGGGGGGAGGGTGTTGTGCCCCGGCAGCCGGAAGGGTCTACGGAGGTAACAGGAATGAGAAGAAGCTTGTGTACAGTTCCAGTTTTTAAGTGTTGGTAACACACCGTCTCTGTCCCACAAGCAGACAAGGCAGCAGAGGCTGAGTTTTGGAGGCCTGTGAACCTCTCCTCAGAGGCTGATAACAGCGAACTGTGCTGTTTGGGGTGGGGGGGCGGCAGATGCGGAGGGACATTTGGCAAGTGTTTCGGGGACGGTTCCACAAAGCGGGTCCGTAATCCTCAGGGCAGCTTGGTTGATTCAAAGCGCGGCTGAGTTCTCAAGGACACTCATCTGTGTTTGGAAAGGTATCGAGGTTCCGGCGTTGGGGAGCGGGCACGCTCCGTGTTTGGGCGAAGTGCCGGTTCTTTAGAGGAGGAGCGGTTTGTCTGGGCCCGAACGTTATCGCCGGAACAATACGATTCTGCTTCATGGGGACACACGCGCACACACACACAATCTCTCTCGCAGAACTCATTTCCACTCAGTTGAAGCACTTTATCTTAAAGCTTAGGTCTGCTTTAAATGTAAAGGTAGGTAGGTAAACTAGCTCTGTGTTGAAAAGGAACGGGGGCCTCCCTCCCTTGCTGTTGTGGGAAGCCAAGGGCCTCCTCCGTCAGAATGTTTTCTGCCTTCAGCCTTGCAAAGGGGGGCAGCCGCAGCGCTGGTGCAGAAG
>NW_015226117.1:0-862 GCF_001447785.1 Gekko japonicus | reverse complement strand
TATACCGCTCTCCCCGCGGATGGTTGTAGCCGTAATAAAAGTTCATGTTGTTTCCTGGATAACTTTTCAGCATTTCTTTCTTCTAAAGGACAGCATCTTTTAAAACAGATAAGGAGAGGGTCTTTTTCCTGATCGTTGCTTTAGTGTATTGTATTTTCTTTCTAATTTTCATTGATCATTTAGTTAGGGTTGCCACCTTTTCTTCTGGCATTGCTCTTGTGCTTTATAAAAGGATCCTTAGGATCTGCAGGAAAAAAATCAAGCTGAGAGTTTTTTAAATGTCACTTCATCTCCATGCCAGGACAACCTTTACAGACTGACAGTGTCATTTTAAGCCCACTGACTTCAATGGACTTTAGAAGAGTGTAGCTCTGCTCAGGATGGTGCTCTGGAAGTTTGGCAACTTGGCCTGATAGAATTTACCATTTCAAACATGTGATCTTTCACCTGAACTGAACATGAAAGGGCTGCACCATGGTATGTTTGGCCCAAACTCCATTTCACACTTTATTCAAATTTTCAAAAAGCTCTAACCCACTGCCAATAGCTTGACACCACATTCCTATATAATAGACAGTAGGGGAACAGGCATATCACAGTTTTCCACTTTAAACATGTGGGCAGAGGTGTACTCAAGCTTGCTTCAGAGAGTGCACAGTCTAAAAATATGCTTTAAAAAGATTGTGAAAGGGAGGTGGGGCAATATATATTTAAAAACAGGACTAGTATCAATCAGGTGCTGTAGTAAAATGCAGTAGTCATCTTGAGCAGAGCACAGTACAATTTTGGCATGCCAGGTGACAGAGGGCACATCATCAGGAGACAGAAAAGCTGCACTGACTTATATAGGGTGTCCATTTCA
>NW_015226116.1:0-862 GCF_001447785.1 Gekko japonicus | reverse complement strand
TATAAGGCAGCTTCATGTGTTCAAATGAGTTGGCAGTGACGGCAGAGAAGAAATGTTCTCCATTATCATTGCATTGCTTGAACTGCATCCAGCACTGTTATTTAGACTCATTTGGCAATTGACCACTCCCAGGAGGAAGTCCCAAAATGTTAGTGATTGGCATTTAGCTGTGATGTTGCTGCACAGTTCTTTGCTGATAAAATCTCTCAGATCTGCTCTGATTTAGATGCTGATTTAATCTGTACACAGGTTGTAGAGGTATTTGTAGTGCCATCTAGTTGCTGTTTGGATCAGTATCATCTGGTTTCCTTGACTGATGTTCATAAGGCTCTAGGGAGTGTGAAGCCACTACTTCTAGATTCATATTTGTCTTGGTTTGTTAAAATTCTGCAAGAGGGTTTTGGGGCCTTTGATTCAGAGGATTGCTAATTCCTTCTGAAGGGATTTCCTCAAAGCTCCTGAAAACAGTAGTCATTAGACTGTAAGAATGGCATCTTTAGATAAGCAGGTTAATTGCAGACCTTTCTGGGAAAGGTTATTGAGTTGATAGTTGCAGAGCAACTCCAGAACTACTAGGATGAGGTATCTGCCCTCAATCCTTTTCATTCTGGCGTTAGGTCTGGTTCTGGGAATAGAGACTCCATTAGTGGCCATTGCGGACAATCTCCATCTTTAAACCGATAAAAAGGAATGTGTTTCTTATTCATTTATTCATTCGTTCGTTCACAATATTTCTATGCTGCTTTCCCCCAAACTATGGTCCCCAGGGTGGACCCTATTAGATCTGAAGCTGAATCCAGATAAGACAAAGGTGAAGGTGGCTGGAAGGGCTGCTGCTTTAAATGGGATTGTTTTTCCTACC
>NW_015226115.1:0-862 GCF_001447785.1 Gekko japonicus | reverse complement strand
CAAGGGAACCTTTACCTTTACCTAAGACTAGGCTGAAGGTCCTCTTCCAGGACTTTCTGGACACTCAGGTAAAAGAGGTGCACAAACAAGGAGAAGTATTCAGGGAAAAGCAATCCCTTCCCTCTACTCTGAGGTCAACCCCAAAGTGGGCCAAAGTATCCAAGTGACAGGCACCTGGGGGCTTGCACAGACCAGGAGATGGTATTTCTTACACTGCAAAGGTTCAAACAGGGAAAAGGATACAGCTATCTCTGCTGTAAGGAATAGCACATTACGTTGTTCTAAACTCACATGCTGCAGTCATTAGTAGCCTTGCCAAGAATGAGAGTCATCAAGGCTGAATCCACAAGAAAGGTTTGCAATATTCTCACCCATCAGGCCAGGAAAAAGCACATTGGGCACCATGCCAGCATGACAGCACATTGAATACAGAAGCATGAACCTGTATGATCACAAGTAGAAGAATCTCATTAATGATGGTTTACAGAGAGCTGGAAGTAATTTAGAGTGCCATCCTAAGCAGAAACACACCCATTCCGTAATCTTCAAAAAGTCTATGCTACGATATGCTGGCATCAGAACAAACATTGTAACCACCACACTTTTTCTACTTCTTCCGCAGGTCCTGTGTAATCTTTAAGCATCTTCCCTGGCAAAGGAATAAAGCAGCATGCCTGGAATTGCTCTAGAGTTCATCAACTGTACAGGAATGTGTGTTGATTCAGCATATTTTTCCACCTGCAAAAGGTGAACCAACCTCAGCTGAGTCTGCTACAGTATTTTTACTGGCTTGCTCATAGCCACAAAAGGATGGGAAGCCGTGCTCTTATCAGGCCAGTGCTCTTGGTAAGGATAGTCTCTG
>NW_015226114.1:0-862 GCF_001447785.1 Gekko japonicus | reverse complement strand
CTTCCTCCAGCAGAGGGTGTGGCCAACAGGTATTCATATTCACCCAGGCAGTCAAACAATGACCCTTTCACATCCTATCTCAAGTAGCCAGGACTCTGCAACAAATCACAACTCACCCACACACTCCCAAACACAGTACCCTCGCAGCTAAATCACCTCAGCTGAAAGTCAATAAAACACACTCACCCCACTAGCAGCTCTATCTCCTGCTCCTTCACAGAGCTCATGGGGTACATAGAATAGACTTAAACCTTGGCTTCCTACCCTATTTTCCTCACTTGAAACGGCCCTGGAAGCCACAATTTGCCCCACTAGGTAAATGTATCCATACTGGTAGGGGTACATATAGTTCTTCAACAGTGCAAATGGCAGCCTAGTAAAATATCACCAGGAGGGAGGCTGAAGTCCCATCTCCTTCTGCACTACAGTCTCAGTCAGAGAGAGTCCTTCATGCCTGATAATTAAGTTTAGGAAAATGTGCGGATCTGTGGAAATGGGGACAATATTTTAAAACATTTCAAAAGCATATGTGTATGTGTGTGTTGCTCTATTCACACAAAACGGCAGATACAGCATGGAGAGTATCATGTGTAGCACACTCTCCGTATACACAAGAGATTAGTGCCAATGTTATAATGGCCATAACCAGCTTCATTATTGAGACATCCCTCCTGAATTATTGTGTGTAGGGGTGTGTGCTCAGTATTTTGGGGGGTATTTATTCAACTGAGTACAGATCAGAAATCTGTATTTGGCTACCAAAATAGCCCTGCCCAAATAAAACTTAATAAAATTCAGCTTTTGTTTGGGTGCAGATTCACTCACTGAGTTTGCGAGTGAACTCAGCAAGCATTTAAACTTT
>NW_015226113.1:0-862 GCF_001447785.1 Gekko japonicus | reverse complement strand
ACCACTTGAGCCACCACAGCTCCAAGTGGTTATTTACAGACCTGATTAAAAGCATTTGCATCAGCCTGAATGCAGGCCATTTACATTTTATGAAACAAACAATCTTAGTCAACAAAAAGGTGCATAGCAACCTTGTACAGTGAAAATTAAACTTCTTGAGGGAAGCTACAAAATCTTCCAGGCCCAAGTGACCACTCTTGGTTGTGTGTACTGCCTTTTGGGATTCATTAAAATACAAACAGCTGCTGCTTGTGTTTAGAAGTGCAGCTTGATTTAGTTCTAGTTCTGGCAGGGTGGCGTCAGTGCCGTGAGAAGTGATCCACAGGAAGTGGTTTAAGGCTTGCTCCCTTGACTTCCTCTCCCATGTGTTGTTTTTCAACAGATTCTTCATCACCATATTGCAACTGTGGAGAAGCTGCCTCTGACTCCGTCTGGATGCCCACTGCTTATTCGCTGCAAGAACTTCCGTGTGGCACACTTTGTATTTGGGCACGAGCGGGATTGTCACGAAGTCTGCACCTCCTTGCTGAAACTTTCGCAACCAGGTACTTGGGGCGTGCGGCCTTCTCCCAGACCCTGGCAGTGCAAGGGGTTGTGTGGGGGACGAATTTGGGTTATAGGCCTTCTGGTTTCTCTTGACCTGGACAGGAAGAAGTGGAATCTCTGTCTGTTCCTGTCTCTGCTAGAGGAGCGGAAGAAGCCTGTATCTTTTCCTGCAGAATTTTGGCAGTGTTCAAGTAAAGCAAATTTCTGGAGATTGAAATACTCCTAAGTTATTATTTTGTCATCGTGGTGGTTTAAAACCCTCTAAAGTATTTCTGTTCAGCTCAGGCAAACTCTGCAGTGACAACTCAGTAGTGCT
>NW_015226112.1:0-862 GCF_001447785.1 Gekko japonicus | reverse complement strand
CAATACAGGCAGAGACTGCAATAACAAAAGAAATCCAAACAAAATGAAAGAAAATCATCATCTTTTTATTATAGGATGTTTAGATGGGGATTTTGTTTCATTTTCAATTACAATAATTACGGAACGCCCCATTTGTGTAATTATTGTAATTAATAATGAATGAATGATACATGAAGGTGGAGGTTTTGCAGCCTCCGAACTCCCAGCAGTGTGATGTGGCCAAAGTGAAAGACATTTCTCTACACAACTCATTGCTGGTTATCAGAAAGTATTTACCGAATCATGTGTAAAAACAGCCTCACAGGAATTTTACTGACATTGCCATCACTTGTCTTCCATAGCCACTGGATTCTAGGGGAGCCCAATAATCATGGCCACGGTGAGGACTGTGTCGTGATGCAAGAAAATGGCTATTGGAATGATTACAGATGTGAAGCCTTGGTGGCCAGTATCTGTGAAAAGCCATGGAATTGCCAATAGTGGCCAGCAAGAACAGAATCCAAAATGCAGAAGGTTTGTTCTTCGTGACTCTGGCCCTTGCTGAAACAGATCTTCTAGCAGTGCAAACTCTGACACCTTCTGGGAGGCAAATTATTTCTACACATGAAGCAAAGGCAATCACATTTAAGGTGGCATAAACTTACAGTAACAATATCATATCTGATTTTTAATATTTACAAATAAAGACCAATTTACTTCTAAGATTGAATCCCTGAGGGAGCACAACTAAGCAGGTCTACTCAAAAGTAAGTACCATTTACTTAGTAAGTTCAAAATGCTGATGGTTGAAAAAGGCAAGCAACCTTTCCCAGCAATATATTCCATTTAGCTTGTAACAGCATGTTAGCCAAAGGAAAAAAGT
>NW_015226111.1:0-862 GCF_001447785.1 Gekko japonicus | reverse complement strand
AGTTGGCTGCAACTTGACAGCACTTCCTATCACCAAAAGCATCTCTGATACATGTATCCTGAACATTTCAGAAAGAGCAAACATCTAGACCTTTCTGTTTTCTATTCCTTCTTTAAATCCATGATCTGGATTTTTGATAAACAGGTTCTCCATCTTGTGCAGGGGCCATCCCATCATGCCTGGCACAGAATGAGTGCTATGGGCAGAAGGAATAGGCTGCCCGCAGCTGGGTCACTTCAGCCTGGTTGCCGTGATGGTGCTGCATTGCTGATGAGGATCCTGCCATGAGTTCTGTGCCCCCCAAATCAAATGTTGGATGGTTTCCTTGTTTTCTGTTTCTTTTCTGAATAGCTAAAGCAGGTTTTTCATCATCTGAAACCTTCAATAATGGCTCTGATCATCTGTGAACTAAATAACACCCCCCCCCAATTTTCCCTCTAATATAAAACAGTTTTTCTGAGCCTCAGGAATACCATTAGATAACAAAGAAGTGTGGCTAATAAAAAGTGAGTGCTTGAATGATTTTTTTATATGTAAATATTTTAATTTCTTAAATTGCTTGCATTATTATTTCCTGTTTGCTTGGTTTATTTAACTGCCCTCGAGAATGTATTGAATTGTTCTCAGTTCTTTATCTCCATAACTCACAGCAGGGGATTAAAAGTTAATACTATTGTACATCCGACGGGGAAATTTACATGATTGTTTCTACCTAAGAAGCCATGGAATTGGGAATCACATTTAATTAAAAGAAAAGTCTTTTGAAAAGGATTAATTTGTTCTTGCCACTAGCGGAAGCAATTGCTTTGTACCTAGACTTCATTCATTTGTTTCTGTCATCTGGCTTCTGGGCCAATCTCTC
>NW_015226110.1:0-862 GCF_001447785.1 Gekko japonicus | reverse complement strand
TTAGAACATAGACGTACACCTTTCCCCGCTCTCTCCCTTCGCCGAAGTACATGGGCGCTCCAACCAAGAGAACATCGGTGACTCCATCGCCATTAACATCTGCAGAACTAATCTCACTTCCAAAATAGGCACCGATCTGGAAGAGACAGAAATTGGGGGTGGGGGAGAGGAGATGTGCATATGGAATGATGTTAGGCCTGGCCTGTGCTTCTATACTTTCATCTGCCTCCAAGAAATGAGTGGCATCTGGAACGACAGGAATTTCTAAAAGAAGCCATTTATCATCTCCATTGTCTAGACATCTCTCCCGGAAAGAAACCAAACAGACCAAAACCTTTGATCCTAGAAGATTAAGGGTCATACTCGTTCCCTCACTCTCTGACGCTGCTTTCTTCTGATTGCTCAATGTGTACAGCGAGAAGGACTGATTTATTTATGATGGGGTTCGCGTGTACTCACACCAAGGAACGGACAGCCTACCAGCCTACGGATCTTTGGCTGGCTTCCCGGGTGACATTTCTGTGCAGACAAAATTGTGTCTGTCTGCGCTGGTCTCCGGGCAATCTGGAATTGCCGTTTAATTCCCACGTGGCCGGCTCAAGCTTCCCTTCTCAAGGGGCAAAACCCAAATCTGACGGGTAGCAGGCTTAAAGACCAGCAGAAGGAACGACTTCACACAACACAAACATCGACTGATGGAAGTCGTTACTCCTCAGCAATGGCAGTAGCCGTCTGTCTCTTACTGCTCTGTGGATGGAAAGGGGGTGCTTCCCTGCATTCCCCTCTGGTCCCACAGCCTCTTCTCATACTTGGGGTCATGGGATAAATGCAGATGAATAGCTGCATAAGTGGGGGGGGGGGG
>NW_015226109.1:0-862 GCF_001447785.1 Gekko japonicus | reverse complement strand
TCTCTGTCGTGATCACAGATCAGCCAAGGGACCTTAGTATTTAAACCAGTAGGAGAGTCAGACCCCACAGTGAAGTCAGATACCAGCCAAGGTCTGAGCAAAGAAGTCTGACCAGTGTGTGGTTGGAATGAGGAAGCAGGCAAGAAATAGTCAGAAGGGCAGGCAACTGCTGGCAGAGCGGAATATGTGGCAATATGTGGAGCGAAGCTAGGAGTCCAGTGGTGCAAGCAGAAACAAATGGAATCAGAGACTGGAAACTCCTCAAGCCTCCCCTGGCAATATTGAAAGATTGGCTGTCAGGTGGAGCCACGGTGGGCCTTGAGAGGGTAATTAACGTGTATAAAGCATCCTGATGTCAAGCCAGACCGTTGGTCCATGGAGCTTAGTATTAGCTCTTCTGACTGGTTCTCCGGCTCTTCCCCTCACTTGCAGTTTTCTTTAGCTGGAAGTACTGTCCATTGAGACCGGGACCTTCTGGTGTGTGCTGTACTGCTGAGCCCCTTCTTCCTCTGGGTCCCAAAGGAGCTCACTTCAAGGGAAACCTTCTGGCTGAGCCTGACAGCAGTCTGGAATATCACACCTGAGTGTAAGAAACTTGGGCTCCAGTTGCCTTTAGGTCTTCTCCAAGCCCTACAGTTTTGTGGTTACACTGGGAGATCAGCCATGGTTATCGACCATCTGGAAGCTGACGGATGGCCTCTATTATTGTCGCTTTGCACAGTTGTCCATGAAATTAGTAATTGTGGTCAGAGAAGAAAATGTAATGGAAACAAATGCTGCCTGCAATGTTAAAAGATGCTTTAGTTATTAAAAAAAATATATAAAAGCTATTACAGGCAAGATGGGAAAAGGGGAATGTGTG
>NW_015226108.1:0-862 GCF_001447785.1 Gekko japonicus | reverse complement strand
GGGTCTCCACTTCTCACATCTAATTTTCATACTTATTTTAGTCTGTGAAAATCATGAATCTACCAAAGCCTCTTTGAAGACCTTTTGGGTGCGAAATTCCACTATAACTAAATGAGCACACCAAGTGTCAGCATATGAAGAGGTATGAGGAAAACTGGTAACAACCTTGATTGACAGCATTGTCAGTGCTGAAGGTCATTAATGTAGCTTTATTCCTGTGCCATAAGCCATAATGCTGAGTTTCAACAATAACATGGAGGCAACATGAACCATCAAAACAGGTTCAGAGACATCAGCTCAAGGGATTCCCTATTAACAAGTATCACCCTTTGACCCAGACCATCTGCTCTTCTGTCTTGTCACCAGTAACATTTTAGCATTCTGCCCAGTCCTTACATCTGTATGAATAGATGTTGTATTCCCTCATTAAAAAACCTATGTGTCAAGGCATGGCATCTGCTCAGAGCCCTCCTTACATGGCATGCACATGGGGACAAGTACATTGGACACCATAGTTCATCCTAGTCAACAAAGTTCAGTACGTTTTTCTGGTCTTCACAAAGCACCACTTGTACTCAATAGCTATTCACTACCAATTATTCCCATATGCCCAGTAAAAACTGTATGTGACTTTTGATGAAAAATGTCACCAATTATGTTGTATGATCTTTTCTTAAGAAAACTATTGGCCATTTAAACTTTGGCCATGGTAAATCTAGGGATTTGTCTCATGTCTTGCCCACCCTTCTCAAGGAAGGTGATACTCAGCAAGCAGTTCAGTTTTCTGAGGAGTAGCTTGAGTTTTTCTTCACTGACCTACTTTCCATGCACACACAGTGCACGTTCTCACACCTCACCATAC
>NW_015226107.1:0-862 GCF_001447785.1 Gekko japonicus | reverse complement strand
AAAAATATAGCTAATGGTAAAGTATTATTCATTTGCAGGTGCATTGCTTCTACTGTGGGTGGGGTGTGGGGGGAGAATAGTTGAAAGGACAGAATTAGGAGTGTGTTGTATTAGCCTTTTGTAGTGTATTTTGTCCTAAGCGTCTTAATTTCCCTGTTTTGAATGCTAAGTAGCAAGGGTCTTGTTTAGAATTAATACTCCTCATGCATGTAAACGGTGTGAAAGAGCTGCTTAGTAAGTTAACACAAAGTGTTCTTGTGTCAGTCCTTATGGAAATAGATACAATACAAACATTACAGCTGAACTCACGGCAAACTCCATTAAGTAAAAACCTGGGCTCATTGTTCAAGCTGGAGGTTTGAATAGAACGTAAGCTCATTTTGATGAATGTAATGTCAGGCTTTTTGGGGGTTGTATGGAGGGGGGTTAGGGTTTTGTTAAGTTGAGACCAATTCATTAAGTTTTATTGCCTGGTGAGAAGCAGCAATACGTTATTGTGAAACTTCATCAAATATTCATGGTTAAAGAGAAGTAGTAAATGTATTCAATCAAGTGGTCTTTCGGGGGGCCTGAAAAGGATTATGCTGTCTGCTCAGCTGATAGTCTGTAACATTCACTTCAGCTCTTTAACAAGGCTAATTTTAATCTTGATTCAGTTTTGGTGGTGAAATGCATGTGTTTAATTTCCCCACCCTTTGGTTAAATTAAGATTGAACAATTAGTCGTGTGGGCCTTTTTTCTTGTATCTTAATGTGGGTTTCTCCCCCCCCCCTTAATGGTTAGAGTATTTTTGGTGCAGAACTGCCATTCTGTATTTCCTTGACACTTACATGTTTAGATTCTTGTATTCTTGTTTACATTT
>NW_015226106.1:0-862 GCF_001447785.1 Gekko japonicus | reverse complement strand
TTGGTCTCCAGGTCCCTGATCATCCTTGTGGCTCTCCTCCACACCCACTCCATTCTGTTCACTCAGGCTAGAATCTCACTAGCAAAGCATAGTTCTGCCAGCTTTACTGATAAGAATGTAAGGAACCTGGCTGGTCACATTACATAACAATGCTGTAGTCTAGGGAAATAAAGAGCATGTTTGCCCACCCAGAGATCATGGGTGAAATGTACGTCTCACAGGTATGTAGCTGTGATATAATTAAGTAGTTTTCTTTACACACCCCAATATACCCAAAGTAATATTTCTCTTTCTCACTTTCTCCCACACAGATCCAGGGGAGAAAATTAAATGAAAAGATTGCATTGCTTATGGGTATTCACATAAAAACTGCATAATCCCCTGCCTGTTTTCAGAGAAAGCTATTTCTGGAAGATGGAATCTAGGTCAAAAAGAAGAAAATCTTGAAGGGGAAAAATAATTATTGCTGCCATGAAAGGTATTGCAGGGTCAGTGCTGGCTGAGACGATTAGTGACGGGCCTCATCGTGGGACTTCAGCTTCCTGCCGAGCTGTGGTGCAGCAGTGATAGCTTGTTCATTGCCCATATTTTGTCACGCATTTGGGCTGCTTCTCAGACTGGGTCCTCAGACGCTTTATCAGTGGCACACAGACTTGTGTCCAGATATGCTGAATGCTCACAAGGACTGAATAGCCATCTTCTGCCTAAGGCACAGAATCATGGATATTTGTCAGTGCTTAGAACAAAAGAGATATTGTTGGAGCTCAAACTTTCTAACTTCACTCATATGAAAGCTAGCTGTGGCTGTTCAGTGGTGAGAGAACAGTGCATAAGCTCAGAGATGTTTCCTGTGCCATCAAGT
>NW_015226104.1:0-862 GCF_001447785.1 Gekko japonicus | reverse complement strand
CTTTTGTAAGATGCAGGATGCTTTGGCATGGTTAGCTGGTATCAAGCTACATCTATGGAATGGATGCCATCCAAATGACAATATAGTAACAGGAAAGTTTATCAAAGGTCTCTCACATTCCAAATGGAACTCATAGAGTCAGTCCTCATATGAACAATGATTAGCTTTCAGTTTCACCGTGGCCATTCTTTCAGGTATAAAAAAACTAGTCTCAATATGATCCCTTTTCCACCACACCCAAATGCCATCCATACTAATGGCACCTTTCACATTCACTGTTGATCCATCACCTGCATTCACCATTAGCCGTGCTGTCAAAAAAAACACAAAAAACCCCACAACTCCTATTAATTTTTAAATGGTGTATTGTGAACATTAACAATGAACCAAAAGGAAGCATCTGTTGCTTGTGTTTACTCAATACTGGAGTATTTTTCCAAGCCCCTTTTTTTTAAATAGACAATTAAAAGTGAGCGTGTTTCTTTACATAATATTCTGTTCATATTATAAATTATATTATGTAGCATTCAGTAGTCTACACTTACTTAAGTTCTGCATGCTCACAAGAAACATGCCAAAGTTTACCGTGACATTTTCAAATGAAGCTCGGTACAGGGGCTGAGCTGTGGTTCAATAGTAGAAAACATGCTTTGAATGCAAAATGTCCTAGGATCCATCCCTGGCAACTCTAGTTAAAGGATCTCTGGTAACAGGTGCTGACAAAAGACTTCTCTCTGCCTCAGAACTGCTTCCAGCATATTATAATCTATGGTGGTGGAAAATGTAATGAAGTCACAGCTGACTTATGGCAACCGAGGGGTTTCAAAGTAAGGGTTCAGAAGTGGTTTGCCATTGTCTGCCT
>NW_015226103.1:0-862 GCF_001447785.1 Gekko japonicus | reverse complement strand
TTTTATTTATAAGGGAGATAATGAGGTGAAAGGTACATGCTACATTCTACCTACATGAGCTATTTTAGACATACCACATTCAAATATATTCTGGTGACTTTAGTCCTATAAAATTTATTAAACCATTGAATTTCCATTTGATATCTCTCATAAATATACAGCTATGGGTAAATTCACTCTGGAAACTATATATGACAGCTATCTGTTATTGATTGCATTCTTTATCCTGTTTATTTTAATTTCTATATAGACACAAACAATGTGCAACTGTGGCTTAAACTGTTGCTTATGGCAGTACCAAAATTACTTGCTATGATCCACAGAGATATTTGTTATCTTACTAGCAGATATCATACTTGCCTGACCACAATTTAAGATATAACATTCAAAAAAGCTATCAGAGTAACTCAGAATATTAACACAACAATAAAATTTATGATATAATTAGATAGCCCAGGATGTTTCTACAATAAAGGATGAAAGTTACATTGGACATAAAGCTCATAGTTAAGAGCAGTAGACCAACAACGTAATCACTTTTCAAATACAATCTTGTACTTTATTTTATGGTATTAAACTACTGAATTTTCATTGGAAATCTTTTTTTCCCTTCATAGAAAAAGGAATAGATGATTTTTTTGAAGTACCATGTCATTAGGATAAAGAGTTTTTATTATTTAGGGATCAATAAGTTTAACTCCTTGGCTAAATACTTACCCATGAGTGGTGCTATCTAGCTCTCAAGTTCAAATATTAAAAGATGATCAGTGAATGTGTCCATGAAACTTGATGGCAAGCTATTTATCGTAGGGATGGGTTCCGAAATTTTAGTAGGGTCAAATTCAGGTAATTTCTAGTTTAT
>NW_015226102.1:0-862 GCF_001447785.1 Gekko japonicus | reverse complement strand
TAACAAATGAGTTCGACATCTCTGGTCTACATTTTCAATCATTAGCAGGAGGTATCTCTCCCCCTCTGGCAGGAATTAAATCTAACAGATCCCTGAGGTACTGACTCGGACAGGAGATAAACAACATGCATTCATTGATAGCTACAAAATGAAGCATCCTATCCTATGGCTGTTTAGCCTCCGAGTAGTAATGCTACAGTAGTGACACTTGGAAATACCACTGGAGTAAACTGTGCCATAGCCATAGCAATTTAAGATATTAAGCTACAAAGTCTGCTTAAAATCAGTTAGTGCCACAAACCTGGCAACCATAAGAGTAATTTGTGCAGTTGCATTTGGTAAATATTTTCTTTTTAAGTCTTTCAAAAATGACCAAAATCTGGCTCTTCCCTTTATATAAATACAGCAGAAATAAAGCAAAACAGCTGTCAATTAGTTATGATAAAGTATGCAGATACAAATAATGTACAGGAAACAAAAAACAGAAAGCTGCTCAGGAAGCTGAGATCACAAAGCTCACTTTATATATTCCAGGAAGATTTTTGGTGTATCCTTTGGGGAATAAGGAATGTTTGGGGGATAAGGAATGTATCTCTCATTAGGACTATCTAGAGTGGTATTTCTGGCTCTCCAAGCAACAAACTGGAAATATATGCAACCCGCAGAGAACAGTTAGAATTGCAATTGGATGGAGATAGGCTTTTGCTATTATCCCAGTTGAAGAAAGACTTTCAAGCTAATGAAAAAAGACATGAAAGTCTAATACAGCAGGAAACGTATGAAAACAAGACAGCTAAGAGAAAAAGCAGGATGCTTCCATTAATAAAATGTTGAGATAATACACACACACACACACACACAC
>NW_015226101.1:0-862 GCF_001447785.1 Gekko japonicus | reverse complement strand
AAAAGGTGTTTATTCATTACAGTTTTATCACCTAAGGACCCATTTCAACCAAATTTAAAACTGTTTATCCATTTATCTCAGTGGGAGAAATTCAAGTCCATTCCTAAATGTCAAATGAGGTTTAACTTGCATCATGTACAATATTGTTAATATTGACCCTAATATAATCTGTCTGGATCCAGACAGAACAAAGACAACAATGCCCTCATCTTTGCTTCAAATTCTCAGGCATAATTATCAAACCCTCTATACAAAGAGCTTGAAATTCATAACCCATTCCCCCTACAACAAAATAAAATGTACTTTTAAGACAAGGAAAGGTATCAACCAGATCAGAGCATGAAAGATTGAAAGTTAAGATGAGGTTTTGTGGAAAACGAGTCTCCTTTCTGTTTGTACATCTAATCTTCTGTAGACTTCTCTTTATGTTAAAAGTTACCTGTCATCCTGTCATCTCATTCATGACAATTGCTCTCTTCTTCTGAAGATTGCTTTTTACACATATCAGAAACAAAGCATTTCTCATGCTGTGATCTTTCTCTAAATATATCACTGAGATGTGAATCTGACTGCTTAGTTTATCAAAACCCAGCATTCCAACAGACAGACAAAGCTACTCAAATAATTCCACTTGCTTCCATTTACTTGATCTATGTTATTCCCCAGAAGACGCGGCTGGGACTTACCCCAATGCTGCTTTTTGGGCTCCAGGGCTAGGGGAGAGAGCAGCATGGCTGTTAGCTGGCCTGCCATCCAGTGGACCACATGGGCTGCATGGGCTGGCCTGAAGGAAGGCTCGAAGGCAGTAGTCACCCCCCACATACAAGGGGCTGGGCCATGGGTGGTCTGGGGGCTTTGCCTG
>NW_015226100.1:0-862 GCF_001447785.1 Gekko japonicus | reverse complement strand
GTGACAAAAATGACAGTGTGGAAGAGCCCATAGTCTCCGGGTTGAAAAGAATGCTCTGGACCATCCAGAGGAAGGGATTAAGCAGCAACCACTGTCCTATTTAAAAGACATAAAAAAGAAAAAGACTACAAAGACACCAGATGTTCTCATATTAACTTGTCCCCTACCCCCCTTCTTGATACCAGTGGCAAGGGCATCCCATATACTATCTTAAAGAGTGACAATCCTTGCTCCCCCTAGGTACTGTCCTGATCTGTGTAAGTGCCTGCAGCAATACTTGAGGCCTTAATAGTCCAGTCTCCATACATCACTCTGACCTGAACTTGTTGGTCTCCAAGCCATGTGGGGGAACCAAATAATCCCTGAAGCTTCAGCCACTTATTGAACCATCTAGCCAACAAAATGGTTACCACAATCCATATTTATACCTTCAGGCAAAGGGGGAAAAAGAGGTATGATGTCATTCACTGATTCTCTTTGTCCCTGCTAACGAAAACTTCAAAAGCCAAATCCACAAGAACATTTATAGGCTTCGTCTCCCATTCCTAATGTTTCTGTAACTGCTTGCGTATATTGTTCCACAAATAAAGCATTCAACATACGATGAATTTCAGGAGAGTCAGGATCCAACCCTCCCCACTTCTTTAAAGCATCCATCAGCTGACCCAAAAATTCTGATAGATCCTCAGTCTTTTTCTGCTGTATCTCATAAAGCTTATTTACATTCACCCATTTAGGAATGTCTCCTTTATGCCTTTCAAAAATGCTGCCCTATATGTGGTATGCCACTCTTGATTGTCAGTTGTTATCTGTTCCCATTTTGGATCCAACCATAGATCAACCGTGTCAACATCAATAGCAT
>NW_015226099.1:0-862 GCF_001447785.1 Gekko japonicus | reverse complement strand
GAGCAGTGCAATAGAATTAGGAATATCAAATTGAATGCCAGCATCAGTGCAGTAGGACCAGGAATACAAAATTAAGTGATAATGTGAACAGCAAACTTTCCAGCTACCATAGTGCGAGCATGTGTGATTACAAAGATATAAGACAATGCAGCATCATGTATGGCACAGAGCAAAGACTTGGGTGTCTTGAGTGTTGTGTGGGTGTGTGTGGTTGCATTTCAGTGTGGGTGGTGCACTGAAATTGACAGCAAGAAGCTGTTTTATTAGTGGCTTCCTTTGCTAGCCCCTGAATGGCGGTGGAGTGGTGGGTGGTATGGCAGTTGTTGCTTATTGTGAGCGTGGCTTATGATTCACTGCCCTTGTGTGTTGGTGACCACTAGTATTTGAACTGAGGCTTTACTGTTGGGTTGGCCACTGCAAGACAGGCTCGGATAGCAGCTGGGTCCCCGATGAGTGAAAGAATGGCAACACTGAAGCCAGGATCCAATGATTCTGTGTGTAATTCTGGTTTTGCTAACTAACCACAGCTCAAATAAGCCGTGGCCTCCCTTTAGATCTGAACTGAGCCTTTTTCCTGTCTCTTTTTTCAATCTCATTTAATCAAGTATTCATCCACGTAGGTAGAACTCCGCTCATACGTCAGTGAACCTGAACTGGCAACAATAAACAGTGATCTGAGCCAACCTTCCATTGGTTTGATAGGTACTGACAGCAGATACCAAACATTACCTATAAGAGGTAAGCAAAAGTGATTGTTTATTTAGATTTGGTGTGCATGCTTCAAGGCTTCGGGACTTTTCTGGTAGCACGTGTGACAGGCCATTTCTGTCACCGGGCAGTGACGTCTACACCGGGCAGTGAC
>NW_015226098.1:0-862 GCF_001447785.1 Gekko japonicus | reverse complement strand
CTGAGGTTCAGGCCAGTTCCCTGAAATTAAGCCAGGGCTGGAGTTTTGAAAGCTACTGTCCAAGAAAGATGATACAAAAATATCCATCCCCTTAAGAACGGATGTTAGAAAGGCAATCAGTGCCTCCTAAACCGGTAGGCTGAAAACATGCTTTTGTTACAAGTTCTTCATAGCACTAAAGTATCCCAAAGTGAGGCTCTTACCTCCTGCCTATACTGGATACCGCAGGTACCTTTCTGACCGTGCCTACTGGCAAATTTGTCTCCGATTTGCGGGATTCTCACAGAGCGCACCTGGGGACAGAGACAGACATCGGTCAGCTACTTGAGCCATTCTGGAGCACGGGCCTTATTGCCGTCAGCCGGCCGCACTTACCCGAATTTTACAAAACTTGTATCCTTCCTGGTTCAAGGTAACCATGACCTGATCAACAATCCCGGTCTCGCTAGTCCGCAGGAAAGTGCTGCAGTCTCTCTTGGTGTAACGGCGATTGGTACCCTCCAGCTCATCTTCGTTCTCGGGCAGAGTCACCGTCTTGCCGATGATGACGTCGTCCCCTGACACGCGTACGCCGGGCGCAATCAAGCCGTCGTCTTCCAGCTTGTCGTAGATGGCGTGCCGCATCCCTGGGGAAATAGAAATGCGGTACAAGGTTAGATCAGGCAGCCGCAAGCCACCAAGCTGGAGACAATCCCACAACCTCCCAGTCCAGGCAGCCCAACATGGGGTTAATAAACCTCTCTGGATTCTCTTCTTGGGACGGCTGCAATGTGTACTTAGTTGGGCTACATATAACTGCGAGTCCGACAACTTGCTCACATCTGACCTAGCTTCTTCAGTCTCTTCAATTAAGTCAGCACAG
>NW_015226097.1:0-862 GCF_001447785.1 Gekko japonicus | reverse complement strand
ATGCTCCCCCACCCTCATAATATTGAATGCATTAATAACAGGCTTTAAACTCCGCTAATTGTGCTTCCAGCACTGAAATCTGATATGATTCCCCTGGATGCCACAAACACGTAATGAGAGCAAACGCTGTTGAATGAACTGGGAGGAAAGAAGTATTTATGGTCAAAAACTTTGAGATAATTTAGAAGAGCAGGCTTCATTGCAATTTGATAGCAGTTTTATTCGAGGTTTTTTTGGTGTGTTTTTTTTTTAACCTGCACACAAAGCAAAGGTACATCTTAATTACATTCTGCTTCAGGAATCAAATTAATTTTAGCATCTGTTTTCTTGCATATCATAAAAACATGATAGCTTTAATTTGCTATATATCTACTCTTCCATCCTTGGAAGGCCCTTATATTGCAGTCATTAAAGGCACTGAGCTGTTCGCACCGTAACTAGCTTGTTTACGAAGAAGAGCTTGTTTAAAAAAAATAATTTCAAAGGAACGGGGAGGGTTTGCTGTGCTGGCAGCTACAGCCATTCTGCTTCGGCTGCAGACAGGATGAATACGGGGGGAGAGGGACGATTCAGATCCCTCCCCCCTCCCCGCAGCATGAAAGAATGGCTTTCATCATGATTAAAACCTGGGAGCACCTTGCTAGAAAACTCTTAGGCATATCTACCCTACCAAGATTCTGTATCATTTTAACTTTGAATAATTTCCTGGAGGAATCCGAAGAACTGTTGCTTACTTGGTGGGGAAGGTGTTAATGGGATTTTGTTGTATTACGTAGATTTTTAATTTAAAATTACAAGCTACCTTGCGCCACAGAGGAATGGCAGGGTACTAGTATGGATGCCAGCTTCCAGGTGGGACCTG
>NW_015226096.1:0-862 GCF_001447785.1 Gekko japonicus | reverse complement strand
TGTAGGTCTTCAAGGGCAGACCCACATACGGCCCCTTGAAGTAGTCTAGCTGTTACCCGGGCGCACACCACATCTGCGATTCCCCCTAGCCGCTGCTCAAGTAGAGCAGTAGAGTTCAGTATCACCCCTAACAGCATCTGAACGCTTTCTGAGCTGGAGGCAGGCTCCTTTTTCTCCATAATGTCTCCTGCCTCCCCCAAAGTCCCTCGAGCACGGTGCAAATTTTGGTGCCAACCCATGCCTGAAATGCCAGAGGCTCCCCTCGTTCCGCTGGTCTGCTTGTCCTACTTAGTACAGCTTAAAGAGATGCGTCTCTCGCTCTCGGAGGCGTCCGCTGCCTCGCGGAAGGTCCCGTCATCATTCATCTCTGCAAACCATTTTCTCGAAATGCTGCCGAGGCCTTAAGGAAAACGCAACCCCCAGCTGAGTATTAAATGGAAGATAGGAGAATAATGAGATTAGGCGGCAAAACAAACGGCGCTCCGATGCTCCCCCACCACCTGAACAATAATCCCGCTCCCTCGTCGAGTTAATTCCCACAGTGAGAGTTACCGGAGAGCTGAGTTATAAATGTATCCTTTTTTTTCGTCCCGCCACCCGCAGCATGCCTGTCTTATCAATGGACTTGGATGTTTATGTCCTCGTGAGCAGTGGTGATTCATTATCGATGCGCGTAGACGTTAACGTTCTCGTAAGTAGTGATGATTCATTTGCGACATAAAGGCATTGGACGTCTTCTCTTTCCACCGTCTTGCTGCCGTGGGGAGGGAGGGGCAGCGCACAGTCTCGGGGCCAGGAGGCGACTGACCAGAACCACCTCCAAAGAGGGAGCATGTTTTGCATGAAGAAGGCCCCAGGTTCA
>NW_015226095.1:0-862 GCF_001447785.1 Gekko japonicus | reverse complement strand
CACTAGTCTGATCCCGCAGGGCTCTTCTTCTGATGTTCTTCTGATGAGTCCCTTCCTACAGGAGCAGAGCTGGAAACTGGGCCTGAGGCAAGCAGTGGACGAGGCAAGTAAAGAGACCCTCTGTCTGCCTCTCTGCTGCTGGGTGGAGTGAGATCCCTGTTGGGGTGAGGCCCTTGCCCCAACGAGCTTGCCCAAACGAACGGGAGTCTTCCTCCCTGTTTGGAGCTGGAAAGACTTGCCTGGGCTTTAGCCGTGGAGTTGCCTGTCGGCCTTTGAACGCCAAAACCACATATGCGATCCAGCTGTTTAATCTCTTTAGCCATCTGGATTCGCCTGTGTGGCTACAGCTGTGCCAGGTCTTTCCATCTGGACGCTCTCCCTCCTAGGCCTGAAGACGGCAGACGTTTAGCTCAGGAGCATTGCTGGCGGAGCTCGTGATGGAAGAAGGTTTTTAGGTTGCTTAAGCACTTCCCCGTTGGATTTAAAGCGTTCCGTAGTACAGATCAGTGCACAAAGGTTCCTTGGTATCTTCGGCTGAACCAACGGAGAAGACGGTCTCAGTGTGGTGAAATCGGTTTGGGCATTTGCTGCCCCGAAAGAGGCACCCCTGCATGCACACGCAGGCTGTTTCCGGTGCACTGAAGCCTTCCATCTGTATTCACCCCAGAGCATCTTCCGGCAAAGCGAGGCAGGCGTGATGGTGTGACTCTGCCGTGCTCTGGTTAGGCCTGAGGATGGGGAGGTCTTCGCTCGCAGTTTTGAAGAACGGTACAAATCAGCCGGGAAAAGTCTGAATTACCTGACAACGTGAATAGCTGGAGAACTATCCCGTGTTTAAACCGGGGTCCACCAGCTTTTTGAG
>NW_015226094.1:0-862 GCF_001447785.1 Gekko japonicus | reverse complement strand
TTGATCATTACAAACCAGCACTATTAGTCATCTCTATGACAATTATTGTTGTGGATGTCATATTAAGCCTTCAGACTAGAAGGCAGAAGGTGTCATTCAGTATCTCACCAGGACCACTCACTGAGCCCACACAGATCATCTTGTATGCAACTACATTCTGTCGGTCAAGTACCCAAATTCTGCAGTGTCCACAACTTAGTAATGTTTTTGACTATCAAACAGCACAGACGTTTTTCGAGAAACACTATGTTGCCCATTAACTACTACCGTATTGCTACTGGAGCTTCTGGACCCTTGTCACACCCCAATCCTAAATATGTTTGCAAAGGAGTAATCCCACTTTCTTCGGTGGAATTTATACTCCTAACTCTGCATAACTCTGCAGCTGTAGACTTCAAGTAAGTGATCTTAATATCCTTGCAAGTACACAGGAAGAGAAGAAACAGAAATCTGTTCCCTCTCTAAGCAGGTATAATGCTGCATACAAAAGCCATGTTGGCTGCAGTGCCTTGAATTCTGTTCCTAGGATGTATAAAAGGCTCTTTTTTATCGGCAAATCAGTATTGTTTAATTGTTACAAAAGTATTTGAAGGAATTCCTGTGTGCACTGGGGGGGGATTTAAATTAGTTTAGATAGCCTTGATTAAAATGAATCCACCCTAGAAGGTAAAGGATCAAGAGAACAAATAGTAGGATTTACTGAGAAAAAGAAAAAAGAAATTGTTGTACCGGCTCCATATGTCTGGGAAGCCTCTTCTGAGAATAAAAACACATGAGAAATCTTGACTCAAGAAATTAAAATGTTGTTATGGAATTCAGATCACTAGAGAGACTGTCCATAACTACCACACCAGCTGGGGGG
>NW_015226093.1:0-862 GCF_001447785.1 Gekko japonicus | reverse complement strand
AGGATGGCCGTGGTTCCAGCCTCCGCTCTGACACAGACTTGCTAGCAGGCCATGGGCCGGTCACTCGTTCTCAGCCTCCCCTACCTCAAAGGGTCGTTGTGAAGACCAATGAAAAAAGGGAGGGTGGAGAGAGGCCCCCAAGTTTTGGGCGACGCACGAAAACGGCCTACCTTGAGCAGTTCTGCCTCCACCTGGTCCCGCACCAGGTCCGGGGGCTGCCTGCGCTCGCGACACTGCAGGTTGTCGGTGGCGATGGTGTAGGGGATCTCAGTGGTGTCCAGAGCCCGCTCCAGGCGCAACTTCTGGGCGGCCAGCAGGCCCGTCTCAGCCGTCAGGTCCTCGATCTCCTTCTGCAGCTCCGACTTCCAGAAGTGGATGTCCTGCAGGCGCTCCCCGACTTTGGTGGTCGAGTCCTCCTGGGTCCGCTGCGCCAGCTCGGCGGTGTAGTTCGCCAGGCTCTGGGACTCCTGGCGGCACCGCTCGGAGTGGTCGCGGTCGGCGAAGGCCTCATGGTAGCGGGCGTAGTTGTTCTGGTGCCACTCCTCGGGGAGGTACTTGGCCGTGCGGAAGCCCGCCGTGGCCAGCCCGCAGGAGGAATCGGGGCCCGTGTTCAGGGCCGCCTCGTAGACCTTCATGGGGAGCTCGGAGACCGGGACGGTCTGTGGGGCGGGCTCCTTGGTGAGGAGGACGCCGGCCTGGGCCATGGCTCACCTGGATCTGAGCCACCCAGGAGGGTCCCTGGGCCACAAGATGCCCACCTGCCAGCACCAGAACTAACTCTTCTCGGCGTCCCCTTGTTGCCACGGGCGATGTCCCCAGCCAATGAGCTGGCAGAGTCGGTTTGCATGGAAATCTGAACTGT
>NW_015226092.1:0-862 GCF_001447785.1 Gekko japonicus | reverse complement strand
ATATATACACAAGTTGTGAGGATTACTCATGGATAAAAAGTGCACGAAAACTGCTTTCTTTATAGTGAATGTGTGAGGGGTAGTTTCCTGAGTGTTCAAAATGTAGTTCTCTTAGCCCAGATTTTTTTTTCTAGCACAAAATCTTTTTAGACCACAACTTGTTTCAACAAGGATGACGCCCTCCTAATCTGCCACACACGCCATCCCTTCCTTTGTAAAGCCCCTCCGTTTGTTTTATGTAACCCCCCCCAGAGAAGAATTTTGCGGGATACATTCCCCTCTCAAAGATGATCATCATGGAAACAAATCTCGAGTTTCCTGGAAGGGAAACGGCAGGATCAGGCCATGGATCATGGGGGGTGGGGGTAAGGGATTGTATGTGTCTGTGTGTCGAAGGGCATACCAGTGGGCCCTGGCTCCCGAGGGGGCACTCACTCGCCCACAGACCCAGTGACAGGTGGGAAATAATAAAACGATCGCGTTTTTTGATTATTGGTGCAAATTGAAGGTGAGATGATTAAAAATGTTGAATGGCTGAGACTGGGGCTGTTTTGTTTGTTTGTTTCCTGATTTATTTATTTTTTTTAGGGGAAACGGGACTGAAACTAGAGATGGTGTTGAATATGCATGTTGATTTGGGCAGAGGTCACAGCCATGCTGTTTAGGGAAGGGGAGCGGCCCTCTCCGGTAGGGAAATGGCAGGAAGGTGGTTTCCTCTTAACAAAGAGGTCTCATCCCAGCCTTGTATGGAAGGCTGGTGTAGTATGTGTCTGGGTGGCACCGAATATGCTTGATGGCTAAGTTCGGTCCAGCAACCAATGCAAGAGGGCCTTTATCAGAAACTCCAGCTTTTTAAAACATG
>NW_015226091.1:0-862 GCF_001447785.1 Gekko japonicus | reverse complement strand
TGGTAAAACAGCAGCGTGAATGCTAGATGTAGAATGGGCCAGGCTCAAAATGGGAGATGCCAACTGTGGTTCCCAAAGCTTTACTAGAAACGTTTACGCCACTACCCAGATTCTGAACACAATTCAGACCTTTAGCACAGTGCTTTCTGCTAAGTGTGCGCCGTCATGTTTGTGAGTGTAATGCTGTAACTGTGCAAACCTATTTGCAGGTTTTGTTTAAAATCTCTTCTTCTCCATCTTTTTGTAGTTGCTGTAGTTGGTGTGCCGGACTGACACTCAGAGAACCTGAGTTCAAATGCGTGCCCAGTCATGAACCTACTGGGTGACCTTTGGCCAGCCTAACCCAACTCAGGGTTGGTTTGACTTGAGTATGAAATGCAGGAAAGGAGAACCATGTGCTGCCCCGAGCTCCTTGAAGGAAGGGCAGAATCTAAATGTGGTAAATGAGTCTGAAGGACACTGATGGGTGGAAGCCTGTCGCCTCTTCCCACAAAGCTGGCTGGGAGCCTGACTAGTACCTCTGGAGCTTCCTTGCAGTAATGGACAGGCCTGAGAGGCAACAACTGGTGTAGGCCATGCCCTGCCACCTTCTCCTAGGCTACCACAAGCTGCAGTGCCCTGAGAAGCTGTTTGAGTGATGAACTCATAACCAGACTTCCTAATGATCAACCCTCAGACTACCCATTGCAAGGATTTCGTATCATTCCCATCTCACTACAGCTCTGAGGAATGTCAATATTGTTTTCATTTTAGAGATGGGGGAAAGTTTATGAACCATCATCTGGCACTGCATCACAAGGACCACAGATGCAAACTCTTGTAGCACTGGGCAGCTGCCAAGGCCAGTCTACTGTCCAAGAAA
>NW_015226090.1:0-862 GCF_001447785.1 Gekko japonicus | reverse complement strand
CATCCCTAGGTCCCATCTGGAGACTGGCACCCCTACTGGCAGAAGACGAGGATAGTTTGTTCCTTGATATCCAGTTATCTAGTATTGAGTTTAATGTTTTAAGGCGAACTGTCTTGACTACATGCCCGAAAGGCCAGGAGGCAAGCAGTATGAATACGGCATGGGTGTAAGGTTTCTTTTCGTGCATTGGGTTTTGACCTGATGCCTGGGTCTCTCGCACCAAGCATTGGTTTTTTGCATACCTTCTGTGAACATAACTTGTGTGCCCTGAGCTGCAAGAAGTGGGGGGTGTAGGTGTAGCTACCTTTCTGTCTGTTGCTAGGTGCTGCAAGAAGCTCTGAAGGCAACTTGCGTATATAAGCAATGTTGACCTTGGTCATAACGGGACTGAACTCTGTCAGTTGGACTGACAGGGGCCGTAACTTACTTGCCGACTTGTGTGCAGCAGAGCTCTTGAATACGCGGTTGTAAGCCTTCAACAGGTAGATCAACTCGCACACATATTAATGTCTTTCCTCAGTATAAAGCCCAAGATGTCAGGTGGGACTGCAATTTGTTATTTATAAACATTAGAGGAATGACAGTCTGGAATGGTTTCCTCAGAAAAGTTGCAGGGACTAAAAAAATCTCATTCATTTTGTAAACAGAAGAGGATAAAATAAGAAAATTGCATGCAGAGGCTGAATTTAACCGTCTGATCAGCATTTCCCCCTTTCCTCTAAGAAACCGAAGTCATTGAGGGATGGATTTGAAATAGAATAGGAGAAGAGCAGTGGTCCTTAGGTATAGCACATACTTCACGCACAAAGGTCCCAGGTTCAATCCTTAGCATGTCCCAGAGCTAGTTTGGTGTAGTGGTTAA
>NW_015226089.1:0-862 GCF_001447785.1 Gekko japonicus | reverse complement strand
TTCTTCTTCTTCTTCTTCTTCTCTTAAGAGCAGTTTGACAATGGAACTAATTACTGGAGCAGTCTCTCCCACTCTGGAAGTTGCAAGGTCGGGGCTGGGCAGCCGGGGACACTCTAGCTTTGGATTTCCTGTATCACATGGAGTGGTGGATGGTTGACCTCTATGACCTCTCTGAACTCTACAATTCTTTGCCTTTGAGAACTTTTCAGCTTCCTCCTTCCGAGACATCTCCTTGAGGCTTCCCCAATTTAGGACCTGAATGGGACTCCATTAAGGTCAAGGAGCTGCCACTAGTAGAATATATGAGCTTCTCCCTCCTCCCCCTGCATGAGCAGAAATGCAAAGAAGACTGGATCTTAGCCAGCATAAAGTGCATGGGGGCATCCATTCATTGGCATAAGTGGACTCCAGAAGTTTCGTGACTGCCTTCACTACTACCATATCATAGTCCCTGGATTACATAACTAGTTATATAAACATCCCAGACAGGAATGGCACTTGTGTACTCAGGGAACAGAATCAGAATTTTCCATTCTGACATGTTTTTAGGAGTTTTCATTACATTCCTCCATGGAACATTCCATTCTTTATTTTTATTTTAGCTGATTAAGTTGGGTCCTTGTGGGTTTTCTCTAATGATTAATTGTCTTATCTTGTGGTCAGTTTATCTCTGAGAAACATGTATTCTTTGGTGATAAAATGTTAAACTGAATGCTACCAGGAAGCTGTTGTTCTGCTTCTTATTATTGGGTTGTTAATAATCTGATTCCACACTAACGTGGTTTTTTTCATCCCTTCAACAGAGACCTTCACCGTAGGTACCTTGGTGTGCCTTTTTGAAAAGAATAACTTTTGGTGTTGA
>NW_015226088.1:0-862 GCF_001447785.1 Gekko japonicus | reverse complement strand
TTCCCCTCTGCAGAGGGATCTTCATTTTAATTTTATGTTTTATTGGGTTTCTCATTGAGGAAACTCTTTCCTTAACACATGGCAAAAATAATGCCGGCAAAAAAAGTCCAGTGCAAAATTTAGGTCCAATTTAGGCACCAGCCCATTGAATTAATGCTGGACTTCCTGTCCATCTGTTGCATTCTTTCCTGTTTTCCCTCCCAAGGATCCTGGGGCAGCATATGGGGCTTCTTGTTCAATCTGCACCACAATCTAATAGAATAGGTAAATCTGGGATCTTGCACAAGGCCACCCAGGGAGTTTCACAGATGACTGGAGTCTGGAACCCTCTTCCATGTCTGGCACTCTTATTGTGGCTGGATCCATGTGTGGGATTCAAAGGGAGAAGTGTACACATTCCTTGTATACAGTGCGGGGAAACATACACATTTGCTGAGTAAATGAGCTGCTTAAATCAATCGTTCATGAACTAGTTTATATGAAAATACAGCCACGCAATGTATATCATTTATTCCAGCAGATTAGCTCAGTCCTTGGCATGGCGAGGCTTCCAGTATTTGTAAGAATTTTTTCCAGCTGCAGATAATTGCAATCAGATTGAGGAGAGTATCCATGCCATGACCTAAATGTATTTGGTCCAATAGTGATGGACATTGAGCCTCTGGTCCTGAGAACAATTAAGTGGACTTCTAGGGAAGAAATTGTTTCATGAGAGAGACTGAATCAGGTGTGCCTCTCTTCTGCGAAAGGAACAGCAGCTTAAAGTACTTAGCTCCATCTTGTCCATAGGGAATTCAGGTATAGTTAGGAGCTGTTCATAAATGGGTCCATCTATGTCCCCTCTAAGCTGTGGAGTCCTGTG
>NW_015226087.1:0-862 GCF_001447785.1 Gekko japonicus | reverse complement strand
CATTATGTCTCTCAAGACATAACAGTATGTGTGTTGACCGTATTCTTGGAAAGCTGCATTTACTATTTTATACCTTGTAGTAACCAGAAGTCTGGGTTCTGCTGAGAAATGATCACATACCAGTCTCAAGACATTGTTACGCATCCTTGGACTGTGGAATCATCTGCTAGCAACCTGCACAAATGACCCATTCTTAACTTAACAGTAAACACTCAGGGGACTGTTCCACTAGAACTGCTACAATAATTCTGTGCACCTTTGCAGAAGACCAGTGTGATACAGTGATTTTGTCTATTCTGTGTGCGGTGATTACTTTTCCTCTTTCAAACAGAATATTCTCAATCTTGAAAAGGAGCGGCTGCACCTTCTGTGCAATATGTTGAATTGCTACAGCCAACATCTTTCCAGTTTTGGATACAGTCTCACTGCAGTATGTAATTCTATTATCCCTCACTTCCCATTTAATATGACAAGAACTTGTTCCTCCTAACCAATCCTGTTTGTCATGATTCTAGTATCACACACAGATGCACAGCGCTGTCGGCAAAGTTGATGCTGAAAAGGACGCCCAGATGTTGCTGGGAGAAAAGGCAATGTCTATTGAAGAGAACAAAACAGAGTTCTTATTAGCAGACTATTATGTAAGTGCCTGTCAAAATGGCTGCCGTAATGATGGGCGAGGTGTGTACAGAGGTAGAGATTGGATATTGCAAAGACGCCGTCTTCCCCTGGTCCTTGGAGGGGGCATCATGTGCCTCAGTGCCTTCTGCAGGATGGCTCTTCCAGCCCACCTAGTGCAGTTTTGGGGCCTAGATATTCATATTGCCTTAGCCTAAAAATCAGCAACTGTATGTCCCATGTA
>NW_015226086.1:0-862 GCF_001447785.1 Gekko japonicus | reverse complement strand
CACTGCTCACTTCTTCAGATACATGAAAGAACTCTACCTGTGACCAAGAAGGGCTGCTGCTGGTCTGAATGGACATGCATGACCTTGGCCTGATTTGTGTGTGTCTCAGATCAAAGTGTTCTGATCTAGCTTTTCATACACTATTTCATTAATTGGAGGCAGCTCCTCCTACTTTAGGAGACATGGCGAGTTTTCCCTGCACCTCCAGTTATCTAATGGGGGGATAATTTTTAAAATTATTTTTTTGTGGGGGAGAAAATTCCCTTTCTTGTCCTTTGCTTTCATCACAGCCGTCATGTCAGTTGTCCACCCCATCTCACTGTCCCAATGCAGGGGTGCATTCCAGGTGGCTGGCTTACATTTGCAACTTGCGGCTGCTTGGCTTTATGTGCTTTCAAGATGTACCACCCCTGGTGTCTTTCCGTTAAGTGCACCGTTAATGTCTTTCCTTTTGTGTCTGTACCTCTCCTGAGATCGCATAGTTAGGCTACTTCAACTTACTGACAATTCTTTTCTTGTCCCTCGTAGTTAGGCCTGCATCAAGCCAGACTCAGGGTTCTTCAGAGTAATCAGGCTCTACTTCTTTGGGGTTCAGGATCAGGTTTGGGACTGATTTCTGAGGTACCACCAAGTCATAAGAGATAAGGAAACTCTTCTCAAATCCCCGGGACTCTCACACCTGCCTTAATAACCAACAAGCACCAATTGTGGCCAAGAATTATATGGTTATTATGTATTGCTGAGGATAGCACAAGGGTGGTAAAAAGTCTGTGCCGATCTGATGCTGTGGTAAACCCCATCCCATCCTTTGTAAGCTTTGAGCAGTGCTGGTCCATTACAAGTCTATCACCAGCTTAAACCC
>NW_015226085.1:0-862 GCF_001447785.1 Gekko japonicus | reverse complement strand
TTAGTCTGATTATCTGTTTTGTTTTCATTGCTGCTGCAAATGCAGGAGTGTGCACATTGAATATGGATAGGGTTGGCAGATCTCCAACTATGGTGGGACACCTCATGGCAATCCCCATTGTTGTACACTGGTGCCTGAAAAGCCAGTGGAAGAAAAAATAGTAGCAAATGGGGTGGGGGCGCACTGGTGACATCATCGAATTTTTGTGAATCCTAGTGCAACCCCCCCCCCCAACATCAGGGTGTCACTTCTAGCTTTCGCCACAAGTGACACTACATGCAAGCATGATGCTAGGGCATCTGTCACTGCCCTAAAGACATATTTAACTTGATAATACTGAATCAAGGTTACCCTTCCTCAGCTAGTTCCCAACAGTCTGTCATTTTCTCATCTGGAATTTAGGATGGGCTATGCAGATGACCAGGTGAGGATACTCAGATAAAAACAGACTTAATTTTCAAAGCTGGATCACCTCCGAGGATTACTCCCCAGTTGACTTCCTGTGTACATCCTTTACTTCTCCCATGTAAGTGAGTGGTTGTCATTCACTGCTGAGGGGGGAAGTTTAAGTTAGCAATACTGTTTTAGAGGGAGGAAGTACTGTCCAGCCTAGCCCTCACTAGTGGGGATTCCATGGCAAGGGGAGGGTCGGTCAAGTATCTCTACACAAAAGGGTTTTCCCCCTGTATTTCCTTTCTCCTGAAACTCCTCTCTGGGGATCAGCAGAACCTCACAAGAAAAATGAACCAGAGGAACCAAAGGAATCAAATAAGAAATATTTTTCCTGACTTCCATCATACCAAGAATCTGCAGAAAGATAGGAAAGGGGATGATTTTATTTGACACACACACACACACACAC
>NW_015226084.1:0-862 GCF_001447785.1 Gekko japonicus | reverse complement strand
TTTATTTATTTGCGTCTCGCTCGCCTGTCTCCCTTTCTCAGCGCCGGGTCATTGGCTTGCAGCCATATGGCAAAGACTTGCTCTGTGTCTTTGATGTGCTGTTATCAGTCATTGGGGTGGGGGTGGAAGCGAAGGATGCTTCTGGCGTGAATGTTTTAAGCCGCCTCCTTCCTGGGTTGAGAGAGGCTTTCCTTCTCATAACGACGGTCTCCTCCTCAGTATGAGCCCTACGACGTCATAAAATCGTGAGGTAGTCAAAACTTCAGGGTGTGTTGTGTGTGTGTGTTGTGAAAGCTTATTGTGATGGGAGATACATGACTCATTGTTACTCTGCAGTTTTGAAAGGACATTGGTTGATTTGTTGGCACCAGATGTGATCCTCTCTCTCCACCCTTTCACCACTGCTTGTATTTACAAAAGATTTGTATCACTCGTTTTGGTACACGGAGATCTTGTTCTGTAATAAGATAATTATTTACTAGATTTCTAGTCGACTTTATCGTACAACGTGATGTGGAACCTCTTGTTGTCCCCGCTCCCCTTCAGGGAAATAATTTGAGATATTTATAATTTTCTCACTTGAATTCCTGTGTAGCAATAGTGTCTCTTTACAGTTGTGGTTTTCTTATGACTAATGTTTGAGTATCAGTTTATAGGCCTTCCTGTCACCATACTTGGGAGTGAATAACCTGTCACTAAATTATGACTGTTTATTTTTACCAGTGTGAATGCTTCTGCCTTATTTAATCTCACCATTAAGAGCCTGTCCAAAGTGAAAATACATTCTTGAGAATGCCTAAGGGAAGGAAATCCTTTAACCTCCTTTATGTGTGATTTTGACTTCACAGTTTGGTGTGCAAGT
>NW_015226083.1:0-862 GCF_001447785.1 Gekko japonicus | reverse complement strand
GTTGTGGACTCACCAACTTTCAGGAAGGTTTTCAGCTCCAAGGGCCGGAGAACTGGTTGCTTCTCCAGACGGCCATAAGTCTCCGGGATGCTTTCCACCTCAACTTTGGGGCACCTGAAGGGCTCGTAAGTGCCATCCCAGTTCTGAATAAAGCTGCGGGTAATTTCCAAGGGCATCTGGGAAGGGGAACCAAGAGCAGGGGCTGAAAACAGGACAAAATTGTTCCTTTCCCGGGTGCCTGATCACCTCCTGTAGCCTCAGAATGCAACAGTCCTGGAGTGCGGTCACAAGACAGTTCTAGAATGTTGATGCCAAACCACAGGACACCACACAAGGTCAGGCCCTTATCAATCAAATCTAGACCTACAGACAACAATCTACTGCTTATTTGAATGGACATACTTGGATTCCCCCTCCCTCCCTCCATCAATCCCTTCCAACCCTATTTGGATAACAGAGGAAGGTCCTGGACAAATAAGTCTTACCTCAGGAGTATCAAAGATTTGTTTGACTTGCAAGATGTTGGTAATGTGCCAGGTATACTTGGAAAAGGTACCCAGGGGCAAGGCGTCCTTCCGGACAAAAGCTGGAAGCAAATGAACTTGTTAGGAATGTCAACTTTCAAGCTAACTGTTAAGGCTTGCAAACATACCGTAAGGTTTTATGAGGGGTTTTTTTTTGTTTCAGCTCCATTCTATAGTTACAGGATCCTGAAAACCAGGCCTTGTCAGCTGCAGTCCCCTCCAATCATCTGCTCCTTTCTATATAACAAAAGTCCAGCTCTTGTGGGAAAACTGGCTCAACCTGTCTGACCCATGACGACGATGCAGTTGATTTTTATCACAACTGGCTTGGGGGGGGG
>NW_015226082.1:0-862 GCF_001447785.1 Gekko japonicus | reverse complement strand
ACAAGCCAGTCAGCCAAGACGAACACTTGGTTCATGTTCAAGGCTAATAATGTTGACCCTGATTGGCGTTTCTGAATACAGTATTTCCATTAATCACATTGCTGGCTCATTGGGTTGGGGATATTAATTTTGTTCATTTTTAAAAAGTTACACCTCGCTATCAGTGGGCACCACTTGCTTGTGAATGCCGTAAATATTTATGTGTTCTCAGCAAGGTGGGAAGGGTGCTGTGCTGCTCGGGTTGCAACTACAGAGCCAGATATCCCGTTTAAGACCCCTTGCCATTTCTGTTTAAAAACAGGCCTCTACCTGTCTCAGGAGCACACTTGCACAAAAGGATGGAGAAGAAAATAATCATTCTCATGCTTCTGTGTGCTCACTTGGCAAAGGAGAATTTGAATGTCCTGGTTTTTAAAAAAAATAAAAAAGATCTATTTTCAGCTGTGCCTGCCATTTGGCATGACTTGGGTAAAGACTGAAAAACCTGAAAATTCCATCTCCTGAATAGGGTGGGAAAGGCTTTGAGCAGAAACATGTCACATATTTTGCTGTCCCTAGAACAGATAGCCTTTCTTATATCTGACTGAAATTTGGGAGGGAGAACCCTTGGGGTGAGGGACAAAGTTCTTCTCTGTTGCATCCCTATTGGAGTATGGCAGATAGAAATACATTTCCTACTGAAACAAATGGAACTGACTACCATATTGTTTAATGACTCCTAACATGTGACAGAGTGAGATTAAAGAATGTAAACCAAAATTTTAATGAAGCAAATGGGCCAAGCCCCAACCTGAATAAAAATTCTGTACATAACCCAGTACATAGTACTGTGTTCACCAATGCTCCCTCTAAGCTGCAGAGT
>NW_015226081.1:0-862 GCF_001447785.1 Gekko japonicus | reverse complement strand
AAAAAAAAAGAAAGATCTTGAACCTTTAAAAGTGTTTAACGCTTTGAAGTGTAAAACTAGCTTGAAAACTATTAGGGGAGCACAGGGACTGCTGTCAGAAAACTGCTCTTTCTCCAATGTTTTCTGCAAATACATGCAGAAGATATGCATGTTTATGTGTCTTTAAAGAACACGGTACATGCCTATCAGGTTTCTCGAATTTACATATGCAAGTATTAAAAGACAAATGTACATGCATATTTTATTTCCAGAAATTGTAACATGTGTTGCCCGACTACCCCACAGAGAAGGAAGAGAACTGTTTGAAGATAAAATCAGTCATATAATTTATTATGGTATTATAATGCTACTCAAAAAGCAGCTGTTCAAGGTCATCATGTCCAAAGCCACTCTGAGGCATACTTGCTTTGGAATGGGCTCTGGGGCTGAACACTCATACTCCTGTCTGTCTCTGGCAGCAGAAACCATTAACAACACTATGAGTTTCCAGGCTAATCCCAGAGCTCATTCCAAGTATATCTTAGAATATCTCTGACAGGATGATCCTGAACTGCCAGCTGAATGCACAGTCACATCTACATCTGGCTTGCATTCCTTCTGTCTCACGGAACAAACTGCACTGGGAAGTTGCAAGGGAAAGGTACTAGAGAATGTGTGTAGAGCTTCGCTTTTGGCCATAAAGTGCTACTGGCCAATGTGGGAACGATCATGCACTAATTACGCTGTGCAAAATCATCACATCTAAAGCAATTCCTGGCCAGTCATTCTTCCTTCAACAGCACTCCACATGAAAAGATGGACATTTTACTCAACTTCACTATTTGAAAGAATGCAATGTGCATCTGGGGGAAATCTGCCCTGC
>NW_015226080.1:0-862 GCF_001447785.1 Gekko japonicus | reverse complement strand
CCTGCTTAACTTCCAAGATCTGGCAAGAACAGGTTATATCACGCCACCTTCCCTCCCTCTTTGCTATTCCGAGCGGTTATTAAGTTGCCTTTCCCTTTCTGATGGCACGGCACATAGGGAGGGTAACGTCAATGGGATAAGTAAATAAAAGACGGCGCCTGAGTTCTATGCAATGGGCCATTTTAATAGAACAAATGAGCTCTGAATACGAGGGGCGTTCATTTATATACTTCTCCCTGCACCTCAACTTTTACGGTCTGTATCCTCTACTCTCCTAGAACAACCTGCCCAAGCTGTAATAAGCAATAAAGACTGATTTCATAGTGATGTGATGACAGAAATGGTTCTCAGAGTAAATATGGTTACACTGTCGAATTATATGTTATTGGCACTGAAGGAGCGGAATAGCAGAAGCGGAGAGAAATTGGAAAATTAAAAGACGGAGTTGCAGGAGAGGCTTTCGGATGAGGTTTTGTGAAAAGAGATGGAGAACCAATGAGGTGGGTCGAAATTGCTGTTCGGAAAGGCCGCACCAGACGGAGGAAGACAGGGGGGTGCTGGAGGCAGCACCGCCGCCATCTGTGGGCGGACGCTTGCACTGCAGGAGGAACAAGATTCAGCAGTGCTTTGGGAAGGTCATGAGAGAGCTCTTTTTGGCAAGAAGAAAGAAAGTGGTTCCAGTTTATGCTTTTTCTTCCCCTCACAAGGGGTAAGGCATTAGCTCACTTTTTAAAGTGGCTAGCTTTTGGATGTAGAAACCTGCTTTAATTAGGTGTCTTAGAGGAGGAAGAGAACCACAAGAGGCGAGGGCAACTTCCCTGCAGCTCCCGCTTACACTTTCCCAGATGCCCTCTCTGTCTTC
>NW_015226079.1:0-863 GCF_001447785.1 Gekko japonicus | reverse complement strand
GTTGGTCTTAAATGTGCCACTGGACTGAAGCTTAGGTCTTAGAAGGGTATAACTGTGCTTATGATGACACTATAGGTTCTCAAGTAGTATATACCCAGTACAAGAAAAGGAAACTAGATTACCACTTTCTGCCATGTCAAACGTGTACAAGGACACACATACCTCAATTCATATTTCTAACTTTCAATGAATTATCTGAAGTACTTACGTAGCTTCCTTGAAATATGTGGATAATTTAGTGATTGTGCAGTAGTAGTACAGCTGAGAATTTGGCGCCGTGTGAATGTTTTCATAAGAAATGTTGTGATATTTTGTAATATTCTTTTTAAATGATCTGAAAATCCAGGATTGACTAAAGGGCAATGGTATCAAAATGAAATCTGATTTATTTTAGTAAAACACTGGACAAACAAAGAACCACAAACACATGAACACACACACAAAAAACCCCACCCTGAAATTAATGCTTCATAAAGAAACATTTACGGGAAGATATTTTTGCATTATTGAAGTGCTATAAATTAAGGTAAACTAGAGGTAGCTGACAACCAATCCTAATCACAAAAGTGTGGATGTAAATCAGTGACTTTCTGCTATGTTTCCTGTCACAAAAACATTAATCCCACAAGCTAGAACTGTTTGTCAGTGTGGGTACTACAATGACTCTTTTTGTATCTTGCCACGATCAGGCATGATGATTAGTACTTCTAGTCATATATGACTTTGATGTGGCAATTGGCAAATACAGCTGCCTTGATGAGAATAATTAATGAGAATAATTCATAGTGGGCTTACTTATGGCACTTTGGACTATAGATGTCTCATGAAGTCTCTGACTTGTTTCGTCTGCTACTGCTGTTGTT
>NW_015226078.1:0-903 GCF_001447785.1 Gekko japonicus | reverse complement strand
ACAAGATACTTCGAGAGGCAAGGAAACAATGCTCATTATCACACAATGGTTCAAAAGTATGTGTTTTATTAAAAGAAGGAAGAAGAGATTGGATTTATACCCCGCCCTTCACTTGGAGTCTCAGAGCAGCTTACAAACTCCTTTCCCTTCCCCTCCCCACAACAGAAACCCTGTTCTCCCAGTTTAGTGTCCGCGCATTTAACCACTACACCAAACTGGCTCTCTTGTTTATTAGATCTATCACCAGAAGTACTGGACAAAAGACGGCTTCTGAGGATCTTCTCAGCAAAAATCTATGAAGCGCAATTACGCTTTTGTTGGAGTCAATCCTCAGACATTCTAATCTTCAGAGATGGAGCAGTACTTCAAGCATCAGATATTGAATCCGGCAAACAGCTCCTGTCTATGCTGAACTTAAAACTTATGCAGGAAGAAGAAGAGCTCTACCCTCTCAAACTTCAAGCAAAAAAAGCCTCTCCCCAAAGGACAGACATAATTTTTAGTTTAAATGTGTTAGTGGAAGCAAACGTGATATAAAACAAAAAGGCAATTTAGGGATTTTTTCGGTTATTTAAGGATATAGTTGCTTGTAGCTTTAAAGTTTAAATTGGTTTTGTATCATTTGTACTAGAAAACCGGTACCTTCAAAGGGTGATGGGAATGTTATCAAATATTGTTATTTAGTGTGTATTACATGTTAAGGTGGTATATTATTTTAAGTAAAAATTAATATAAAAATTGCAAAAATATATACATTGCAAAAATATATAAAAATACCAAGAAACTCAAAAAATTATACAAAAAACCCACAAAAAATGACATAAAGTTTTTAAAGACAATGTTACTGCTTGGTTGTAAGTTAGTTTGTACATTAGTAGCTAAATGTTGGACCAGGGGAAGGGG
>NW_015226077.1:0-863 GCF_001447785.1 Gekko japonicus | reverse complement strand
TTGCCTTTCCCTTAATCCTACCAATTTACAAGAAAGCAATAAACCCCAAATAACTATTAATCTTTCAGTTTACAGAGGTCCTGCATTTGGGATGGAACTCTAAATGATCTACTAGGTTCAGCAAAATTATACTGCTTGACTGCTATAACTTAAGAACTGATCTAGTACAGGATTCAATGTAGACCAGTACATGGAAGTCTAGTTAATGCATGATGGCCATCCAAGGGTTACTCGACTAGTCCATCCAAAAAGAAACAGCAGCTGGTTGCTCAAAGTAACAAGGAACGTCTATACTGATAATCTTTAATAGGTCTGGAAGTACACAATAAAATGTCAGCACTGCAAGCACCTTAGGTTATAATTTGGATGGTTCTCCTATTTGCCAGATGTCTTCACATTCAGTTCTCCCACCCACCTCCTTGCATCCTCCAGCATTTATTCAACTTTCCTCACATCACTTGTTCACTGAGTGCTTTAAAAAGCAGTCTGGCATTACCATTTTGAATAAATGGTAAAAAAAAGGCAGACAGTTAGCCACCAAGTTCTCCTCTCTGAAGTATATGATGCTGATATTTACTGTTGTGTGGTTAACAAAATATGTTATTCAGCTGTACTACTAAATCAATGGGAACCTGGCAGTTTTTGGGCACAGGAAAACCGTAAATGACATTTTTGGATAACTAGGATGGCTGAAGATACCAGAAAACCACAACACTGTAGTGCTTAAGACACTGGTTCTTAATGGGGAGCATACGGCCTCTTAGGGGGTGATCTACACATTTCAGACAATGTTCAGAACTTTAAAACATTTGGGATTTTAGGCAGCCCCTTCTCTTCTTTTGCAGTATGTTTGGAGTTGTTTG
>NW_015226076.1:0-863 GCF_001447785.1 Gekko japonicus | reverse complement strand
CCATGTCTCAGCTTGCGTCTGCCATGCTGGGCTGAACTCTCGGACACCGGAGGGCCGCGGAACTTTCCAAAATGCTTTACCACGCTTTCCCGCCTTCCTACTGAGGCAAAAAAACAGCTTCGGAAAATCGATGGCTTGAAATTATAACCTTTGTGTCTCGGCGACACAAAACACTCCAGAACCAGAAGACTTTTTCTCCTCTCCCTTCCCCCATCACAATTTAAAGAAACAATCCTTGTTGCGGATGCTACTGTTCCTTAAGCTATTTATTTCTTAATGTAAAGCTCCCCCCGCCCCCTTTTTCTTTTCATCTCCCATACCCCCTCACCTCCCCCTACATCTGCCGGCTTTTGTGTAAGACTTTCTTCATGTTTCCTGCTCGAGAGACTAGTTTTATCTAAAAGGTCAATTCATTCAGTGGGGCACCGAGCAGAATTGAATATAATTATCCCAATCTTTACTGTGTAGAATTCATGCTTGGATTCATTCAAAAAATAGAAAGCAGTATAATTAACTCCGAGCCCCAACCAAATCTATTGAGAATGCCTCAGGTATCATACAGTCCCACTTACAATAGAACTTTTTCATTTAAGGACGTTGTACGTATTAACCCTCGTCCGCATCCAATTACTTAGAATAAGTGAATTCTCTGTTTCAGGAATGTAATTTGAAAATGTTGTCATGCAATCTGAGGTAAAAGGTCTTTTTTCATTAATCTAACTCTCATTAAAGTGGGAGCCCGTAGGTTATTTCGAATCCATTAGTTTTAAATACAGATGATAGCAATTCGGCCCAACATAAGACAACAGAAATGTTCGTCAGGGAAATAGTGTGTACTTTAAGGGGGGGGGGGGTTGATGAGA
>NW_015226075.1:0-875 GCF_001447785.1 Gekko japonicus | reverse complement strand
AAAAAAAATCAGATGCATAGGCAAAGAATTTTTCATCTTTAATCATTAAGCTCCCCGCACAAATTGAGCCCTGCAGTTATTTCATTCCCAAAGGAGATCAGAGATTTAAAGAATTCAAGGGATTAAACATTTGTGTTTGAGTGAACATGCTTAGTGTTTTTTTACCCCGTGCCCGATATCATTAAAAATGTATTTCTTTCAATACTTTATTTTAAATGAACACAATACACTTGCTTTCCAGGTTGTAATTCTTTCTAGACATTCAGCTTCAGGAGCATACATTTCCCACGGATGCCTTTGGAATACCTAATTTCTAAAATGGCATTATCGTTCTATATCATAGGAAACTACCCCACCTGGCGTGATCTGGTCCATGGGGTCGTGAAGAGTCGGACTCGACTGTGCGACTGAACAACAACAACAACCCCACCCACACAATTGTACAGAATGCAAGGATCCAACACCTATTGCTCTAACTTGTGGGCACACACACATCCCTACCTCATTCTTAGACATGGACTGGTTAGATTTCCCCATGAGATACTCTTCTATAGATCTTTGGTCTCAAGTACCCCTGCCCTGCTGCTCCATAGGTCCATACAGCCATAATTTGCATCCTTACCCAACAATTTGGTCCCAAACACCAGTTGGCTCATTCACTTGCATGCAGCTTTATAAAACTCCCTGGTCAATTGCTGCCAGAAAATATTCATCTATGCATCTCAGATTTTTTTTTAATCAACTATAATGGTAAGAGGAAGAAAGAATTAAGAGAAATGTGCTTAATTTTTCTTTACCCAATTTCTTCCTGAATTACAGAAATCTGTTTCTTTTTCTCTATTTAAAACATTTGGGCTGATTTTGCACTAGAGCTG
>NW_015226074.1:0-863 GCF_001447785.1 Gekko japonicus | reverse complement strand
GGTTTTTCCTGGAAGTGACATAAGGCTATCACACTGACAGTGATCTTTTTTTCTCCCACCAGTTGTTGGAGCTCTGGCAGGTAACAGGAGCTGGGGGTGGGTAAATGGAAAGCCTATTTGGAAGAGAACCCAAAACAACAAGAAATTAAGTGTACGGCCAGTTTGCACTGGAGCCTATCAGTGCTGACGCCAGTTTGCTCTTAGTCACACTACACAACATCACCTCAGCTGATCGTTTGAACACTGCCTGCAAGCAGCAACACTCATAAGCATGACTATTTGCGTGAAAAATATTACCACAGGAATATATAGTCAGGAGATCTGTTCACCTTGCTCTAAACAAACAAACAAATAAAAACAGTACCGCATGAACCAGTCCTTAGAGAATTCATGTAGCAGGGAAAAGGTCTGGTCTTGAGAAAGCTGTTTTTTGACAAGAGCATTCCTTGTACTGTGTTGCCCCCTGCTGAGTCAATGAAAAACAGCAGCCTTGGTTATTTCAGCTGTAATGATGGCTAAACGTCTATGGATGCAATTGGCTCTTGGTCTTCAGTTGCTGGGTCATGCTGGGTCATACGGCAGCACCTGCACCATTAAAATTATGAGATGAATAACAGGAGAGACAGAAAGAAGAGAGGGGACAAATTCAAAAGAAGGTATTGCTCCTTTCTTTTTAGTAGTTATGCAGACTGTGCAACTTCTCATTCCTGTTTGTCAAGCAATAGGTGCCGAAATGTCCAGATTTTAAGCCCTGATTACTGACGATGTAAAAAGGAGGAGATAAATGCTTATAGTGGTGGAAAATGTTATCAAGGCATAGCCATTAGGTTTTCTAGGGAAGAGATGAACAGAGGTGGTTTGCC
>NW_015226073.1:0-863 GCF_001447785.1 Gekko japonicus | reverse complement strand
TTTTGGAGTTTTGAAAATGTAAAAAAACCCGGCACAACAATAATAAAGGTTTGGAGCAGGTGGGTGAAGAGAGGGCAGAGGCAGGAGGGGAGAAGGGAGGGTGGGATTTTGCTGAATAATCATTTCTTCACTGTGGCGGCAGAGGCAGTTTTGTGCAAAGATGTTTCAGGAATCTCCGACTGAATGGGGATATAGATGGGAAGGAGGGGGGAGGGAGGGAAAGGGCCAGGTTGTTTCCTGTGTCCCAAAAGGAACAGAGACCAGGAACAACAGAACAAATGGAGGCCCTCCACCCCACAGAGGAGAGTTGCCTTTTTCGCCTGGAAGTGTTTCTGACAATACTGTTTCCTCTCATAATTATTGATGAGACCCCTTCATGTAGTAAAATGCATTGGTTGGAGACAGCTGAAGTGACATGTCCAAGGTCACCTAAGGGACATCAGTGGCAGAGATCCATTAAAAAAAAAAGTGTACACATCTCGACTGCTGCTGGACTTGCATGTTCATTTGTGTTTCACAGCCCTGAAGATGCTGAGTTGGGATTCTCCTGGGGCAGGAAGGGGAAGGAAGTGATGCGTTTTTGCAGACCGAAGAAGCACACAAATGTTTACAAAGCAGTTTGTAAATTAAAAACAAAAATGTTGACTAGGAAAAAAAGGTGAATTGGGTCCATCACAACGTGTGCTGTTCATTGATGCTTCCACTGGACAAGACACACTAAAATTTGGCACCACTACAGTGACCAGGAAGCTCAGATTCTGTGGTTAGAATAATTTTAAGTAGATGTGGGGGGGGGAGACTTTTGTCTGGAAGACAGTAGAGCCTGGGGCATAGTATATTGGTTGTGGTTCTGGGAATAATAA
>NW_015226072.1:0-863 GCF_001447785.1 Gekko japonicus | reverse complement strand
CTCTTGAAAAAGTTACTCGCCCTTTGCACCAGGATAGGATAAGTACGCAACGTGTCTGAGTAAGTAATTCAAATGCATTTGTGCCACTGCTGGTATTTGGGTTCTCCGAACATCCGATTCACAAAAGCGTTGCTGCCCTGGAACAAGGGACTTGGCAAGATGGCGGCAGAACATTGGTTAAAAACCACTGGATGAATTAATACCTCTTGCTGAAATCAGTTCTGGCTCCACAGTTGTGTGAACTGTTTTAAACGACCGTGGAGAATACTAGAACTCAGTTCTACGCAAGAGTGACTGGCTTAAGAAGTTTTTAGTGCTGAGACTGGCAGGGAATATATTAGCTGGTGGTTTCGTTTACAAGAAGGGCCTGGTCGAATAATAGAGAGCTGATGTTTAAAATGAAACCCACGGCGGGGCTGCCTCCCCGTTATTGGTACGCTGGGACTTTGCTCCTCTGCTTTTTAATGCCTCCATTGGAACAAACAACCTTCTCAGGCACTGGTAAAATGTTGGGGTGTTGGTATGTTTTAATGCGTGATTGCAACAGTTATGTTTTTGGGCTCAGCACTTTAATTGCGTCCGGCTACCGGGAGAGCCATCTTTTGAGCAGGCTCGGCGGTTGATATATAATTTCATCTTCCGCTAGTGAGTGAAGGCTTTTGTTTGTGTGTTTCGTCTGGTGTTTCCTCGGTGATTCCTCCTCCTTGCCGGTGTTTTAATAGTTGCTTTTAATGTTTTTGTATTATCTCAGCTCTGGTTTCTATTGTTTTAATGGTGCGTTTTTTGTTGGTTTCTAAGGTGCGATTTGATTGTGTGTGTTTTAATTTGTTACCTGCCTTCATGGCCCTTATGAGGGCAGAAAG
>NW_015226071.1:0-863 GCF_001447785.1 Gekko japonicus | reverse complement strand
GTAAGTTGCCACAAGACCATTTGGGTGAGCGTGACTAAAAATAAATAGGTAAGTAAGCAAATAAATAAGTAGAAAAAATATTATCATGAAATGGAGCATCATCTGTGGGTCTATGAGGCTGGGGGCTCTCAAACTTTTTCATAACGAAGCTGCCTGAAACAGCTTGAACCTTAAAAAATGTAAATAAGAAAGTCACATGACAGACCATTCACTGCACGACACCCATTCTTATTCTCAGAGTGAGATGGCTGGATCAAAGAAAACTGATGGAGGTGGTGGAGAACAGACCATATGGAACATCTAAAACTTGTTAAAAATAGAAATGGCTTATGAATATCTCAGCAGTGATAACCAGCACAAAGAACTGGCATACAGGTGCAAAGATGGGTCGCTTTGTGTAGAATGTTGAGAGGTTGATAGGTGAAGCAAATTAAGGAGGGGCAAAGGAAACAGCATCTGTGGAAATTCCAGACCTTTGCTTGGACCAACAAAATGCCAAGTTCTGAGGGATGGAAAAAGAATGTTGCTGCCATTTCAAAAGAAGGGGAAGATGAAAAGGGACACTTGAGGAAACAGCTAGAAAGACAAGAGGCAGATAGGAAGAAGGTAAAACAGAAATGGCTGAAACAAAGCATGTCAGAGGCAACCACCCATTGAACTGAAAAGCAAGGGTATCTAACAGCCAATACAAACAGCCACTTTACCACATGCCAGGTTTTAATACCATATGGCAGTTGGGTTGCTTGTATTAGTACAAGTGTGATAATATGGGGGTTTTTTGCCACACATTCTTATGTATGGTATCAGCTGGGATTTTTATTGAATGGTAAGGTTTCCCTCTATTTCCCACATTGTTGTACGGC
>NW_015226070.1:0-863 GCF_001447785.1 Gekko japonicus | reverse complement strand
AAGTGCTCAAAGGCTCAGCAAAGTTGGGGGATCCCGAAATAAAGCATCACAGTAATTACTAGATCTAACTACTTTTTTTACTGGAGCCTCCTTATTAACTAAAGGCTAATAACAGTTTTGCCAGAGTAAGAATTTTAGGGTTGAGCTTGAAGGAGCATATAGAATCCTTGGCTGAGTTTATTCTCCTGAGGGTTTAGAAGGAGGAACGGTAAGTACCTAGGGAGTATACGTCTACAATCTAGAAGCAGATGGGTGAAGATTAATTTTACATGACAAAAAGAAGCCATTATTAATGCATGGTATCAGGCTCCTGAGAGGAAGCAGCAGTTCTTAATTACAATAATAAGTCTTCTCAAGTTTTACTATTTATAGAGGATATCATTAGTGCTGCAAAAGCTAATCGTTTCTTAGATAACCTTTATGGTTGAACTCTAGATGACCTGTAAGAGGACATCAGGTAACCCAAACCTGGTGGGCCCAAACCACTACTGATTTTGTGTGGATCTTGTTCTTGGGGTGAAATTCTGTTCCTAGTTTGAAACACAGCATTTGGCTGTACCGTTTTACAGTGTTTGCTTAACTTTTTTTTTTTTAAAGCTTGAACAGATTCTGCTGTTGGATGAATTGTGATTCAATTACTTTTAATGCTGTAGTTTGTGGGTTTGTGGACATAGTTGGTTTTAATGATTATGCTGCGTTTCTACTAAGCATTTTTAACTGGACAATCCCTCCAGTTTTCTCAGAGGGTGTGGCATATAAATAATAAGAAATAAAATATGTAGATATCTTACATCAAAATCAATGGGACCTTAAAGCGCTTGGGTTCATTTATTGTTTGTATTCCAATCATCCAAGAAGGTCAG
>NW_015226069.1:0-863 GCF_001447785.1 Gekko japonicus | reverse complement strand
AGGAGAGATAAGACAATGAACGAAAGAAAAGATGGGGAAATGGTACCCAGTGATCAAACTTCCTCTGGTTCACCTGGCCCCCCAAACAGTTCTATGACGTAGCAGCAAACATTCCTTGACCGCTACTTTCCCGCAAAGCACATTTTAACCACCTCCTGTGAAATCATAATTATCTTCATGCCCTTTCAGAAAATGAACTTGGGTTTTGGTGTTCCATGGAAGCAAGAGCGAGTAAACACTGTCACACTTTCAGGGTTCAGCACTGAGCTTATGAAGTAAAGCTGAGCAAATAATACCTGGCAAGTAACGTATTGTTTGACTGTGTGTATGTGTATGCGTTTCTTTCTCTTCTGCCGGTGTTAGATCTGCCAGGACTTTCTGAGGATTAATATGCTCTCCAGAATGGATGGTGGAACACTTTCAGCGAATAAACCTCCACCTGCAGATCAGTAACCTTTTTTAATGATATGCATTCCATACAAGAAAACTGGGTGATGTGAACTAGAAATACTGTGTTATCTTGTGAGATTAACTGTGCAATCCTAAACATGCATACTCAAAAGTAATTCCCCCTCCCCGCAATGGCTCATTCCTTTAGCTTTTTTTAAAGAGAAAAAAGGGGGAAGGAAGGCCTGACTTACAGAGCTGGTTGACATGGAGCCCACCCAGGCCTTGATAGATGGTTGCCAGGTAAGCACATGGGGTCTAGCTGCCAAGGACCAGGCGGGCACCTCTGACTGCTGCTTGCTGAAAGAAGAGGCAGCAGTTGGCTGTGAGGTCCGATGGTATCCAGTTCAGTAAGTTATGCCTTCATTTCCTTTCTAAGGGTCTATCGAGGGTGCGGAGATGGGGAGACTTGGCCA
>NW_015226068.1:0-863 GCF_001447785.1 Gekko japonicus | reverse complement strand
GTTCACCAAACCTCTTTATAAAAGAAGAGGTCGGACAGGGGGAAAGATATCGCAGGCCATGATTTTAAAGGCCCTTTCTCACCAGCAATAAGCAAGTAGGTGCAATGCAATGCGTTTGGTATCAAGTTGCACTCTACTTCCTGCGAGCAAGAAAAAAAAACCCAAATGGCTGTCCTTGCAGCTGAAATTGCAAAGTCCAGCAACTTTCCTTGTATCTCCACATAAGCGAAGTGAGATTCACAAATCCCTTGCAGGGCGAGAGCAAAGCAATTACTTGGCAGCCATTGTATTAACAATTTTAGAGATAAATTAAGCAGAACACGATTAAGCAAAATGCACATGACTCAATATCGCAAGGGGATTTCCAAGGAAATGGGCGTCATTAACATAATGCAAAGGGGAAAGTGGTTTGGTTTGCAGGGAAAAAAATGTTTCAACAATTACAGTGCTGCAAGGCACTAACCAGGAACCTCGGGCACAGAGACTTCTTATGGTCCACGTGAGTCACTACTTTGACTGCCCGTGCCCCCCCCCACAGAACAGGGTCACTCTGCCTGCCTTGCCCTCCCTACAAAGGCTGTGGATTCCATGGGGGGTGGGGGGGGAGAACCCAAGAGAACCCAGGATGGAGCAGCGCCGAGATGTGTAACAGATTCAGACAATGCTCAGTGGTCAACATTAGCTTTGCCACATCTCTAATTTAGCACCAGACTTTTCTTTGGCTTCTATCTGGTGTGTTTCTTCTTCTGGTGGTATCTTCTACATGGGGCAAGATGTCTGACCATCACACTGTTTCAGTGCAGATGGGAGCTGGAAAATATGGTGGAGGGAGTTTACCAAGACGGCAAATGTTCGTTGCTTCC
>NW_015226067.1:0-863 GCF_001447785.1 Gekko japonicus | reverse complement strand
ATGGTCCCGCCTAGACAGGCCCATCAGCAACCTAGCTGCCGCATTCTGCACTAGCTACAGCTTCCAGCATCTGTAGATCTGTGCCTTGTGGAAGCATTTGGAGATGCTAGGAAAGGGGTGTCAAGACCCATATCGCCTGTTTCACAGAGCTACACCCTAACCACAAAGTAATGGGGCCCATAACTCAGAACCTGCATACTCAACGGTGTCTCTGTGACTCTGCTCAGTGTGTTCCACCTGCACAGGTAGGGAGGGGAGGGGCTACAAGCAGAGACTTTTCAATTGTGGCACCTGAAATCCCTCTCCACATTGATTCACCTGGCACTATATTTCTCATACTTTGTGTGGCAGGCAAACCCTTTTCTTCTTCAACACAATCTTTTTTTGGGGGGGGGGGGACTTCCCCAGATCTTTCATTTTATTTCCCACAGGTACTCTGAAAATACTGGGTTTTTATGTATGGCCTTTGTGCTTAGTCTTACTGTCGGTTTTATGATTTTGATCATATTTATTCTGTACTTGTATTAATTTCCGTGTACCTCAAGGGTGTGACTCTGCTTAGGGCTGCACTGGAAAGGCTTTTGATCAATGGGTTTTGGGTTCCCAGGCCAAGTATGACTTTGCTCTCTCCCCAGATTCAATCAAGAAATGTAAGAAGTCTAGCATTTCCTTTTTATTCACTTAGCTTTCAGAACAAACCATGTAAAAAATAAATGGCACCACTGGACTTCTGTTTTGTTTTGTCTTCATCTTGCCAGCCACCAGGGATTGATCTGGTTGCTCTGGGCTTTGATGACAGTTTCCAAACTTTTCATTTTTTATTAGTGAGACCCCCCCTTGCAGGGGTCGTTTCGTAGAAAAAG
>NW_015226066.1:0-863 GCF_001447785.1 Gekko japonicus | reverse complement strand
TGTACATTGTATTGAGCTTCTTGGAGAAAGGATGGCATAAAAATGGTCGATGGGAAAATTTCTTTAGGCAGATTCTGCCATCTGAACTGCATTAGCCACTCCACAGACACAGCAGAAGAGAACAAAGGGTGTCTGAGTTCCTCAAGACCAGCTGTTCTCAGGTCGGACTCATCACATGCTGCAGGGACACCGCCTGACCTGCTGGCTTGGCATAGTTCTCCCTTTTCATTAAACAATTTACACTTGGAGGACAGTAAATCATTAGAAACCGCAATGTCTGAGGCTTTCTTGGAGCAGCCATCTTAGAGGGACTGAATGGTGCTTGACAGCAGGTCAGGCGAACTGTGGCTCATTTGTTTTTTTTAAGTCTTCACTTGCTTTAACCGAAATCACACGCGCATCGTTAAGCGGGCTGGAAGGTTTGGAATGCAGGTCGTAAATCAACCTTCCTACAGGGCCATCCGTAGCTTCAGCATTTTCAAAATCATCTTGTGTTTTTTAATGTTCAGAACCTGATTCTTGCACATTTAGAACCGCCTTTCAGTTGTGCACATGCATGCACCAAGGGCTGAAAAAAATGCTCCGAGGCGTATGTGTGAATTCGGCATTTGTGAGTAATTGTGCTTGGAATCCGCTGCTTGCCTTGGTGTCTATCGGCAGGAGGGGAGGGCCTGGCTTCCTTCCTCCTGTCGGTGTCAGGATCAATTCCGATGCGGAATTGGAAGATGATATAGTCCTCATGTGAGGTTTGTACCATCTCGGGTTTGCACATGGAGATGATTGCCCCAAATTGCTCCCATATGAAAGACTTCAGAGACTGGCTGTTCCCAAGCCTGCTATCTGGAAAGCTCTGTGATTTTTTT
>NW_015226065.1:0-863 GCF_001447785.1 Gekko japonicus | reverse complement strand
CACTAATGGTGAAGAACCAGAAATTTCACTAAATTAAATTAATTGATGGCCAGAAAGGGCCAGGGGCAGCCTGCCCTGGGGGAAGAAGAGAGATGCTGTCCCTGTCCCAAGTGCTGCTGCCGCAGCTCTGAGACAAGTCTTCAGGCAAAAACAGGCCAGGCCAGTTCCACATTCTGGGGCCAAGCCAGCTTTGCTGGATCCAGGTGCGCACTCCTTCCCAGCCCACTTTCACTCACTCACTCACTCCGCCAGGCAGGCATTAGCCAGCCAGCTGCTTTTGCTGATCCACTCCTGACCAGCAGTCCCAGGCTCCCTGCGCAGGTCACCTCAGGAGGAAAGAGGCTGGCCCTGTCCTGGGTGCTGCTGCCATGGCTGTGGGGCAGGCGTCTCCCGCCACTCCCCACCTGACCAGGAGCCCCAGATTCCTCCCCCAGGAGTGGAGGAAGCAGAGCACATTAGGGAGGGAGCATCCCCCCAAGCTCACCCCTAGCCATGATAGAGAGGGGAAGGGTCAGAGAGGTCTCATCCTGTATCACAGCCAACTCCTCCAGGCAGGAGGCCCATTCTCCCATTTCCTCCACTCCCTGCTGCAACCCGTGTTCAAGGGCTGCTTCAGGCAGGGGCCCTTCCTGTGGACCTTTTTGGCATAGTTTCCATCCACCACCTTGTTCTTCCAGAGGGAAACCTTGAGGAGGCTGGGGTCTGAAGGTGTCAGGAGTGGGTACTGACTCTATATCTGGTTGGGGATCTTGTCTCCTAGGTCTTTCTGGGTTTATAGTTCCTTCAGGATGCAAGCATTCCCAGCCCACCCTGACTGACTGGTTTCCTACTCAGCTTCCAGCCTGTGTCAGACACCCAATTCC
>NW_015226064.1:0-863 GCF_001447785.1 Gekko japonicus | reverse complement strand
AAGACCTGGCAACCCTACCAAGAATCCATCTTGTTCAGCATCCTGTTTCCAACAGCTAGAAGCTTCTGGGAAGGCCACAATCCCTGCACAAAGGCAATTTCCCATCTTGTTTACCCTCTGTTGTTTGCTCCCCTGTAACACCTTGATATAGCCTGCTATTCCAGCTGGACTGGAAGTTGCACTTGGCTAACAGGGCTACTGATAGACTTATCCTCACTTAATATATTTTTGACTTCCCAGGCCACCTAACCCAGTGGCTACCACCCTGTCTTGTGGCAACAAACTGCATATAATTTGCCTTTAGAATAGGAGGCTGACGTGGAGACTGTTTGCCACAGTATTATATGCGGTCCCTCGGTGGTGATTTCGGCTCCTTTCTTTGCTATTTATGATTTCATTATTTTTATTGTGGATCTTAATCTGCTTTTATGTATGTGAAATCTCATTCTGCCGGCCACCCTGCTGAGCCCTTACATAAATATATATGCGTTATAGCTCGTCTTGTGAAATCATTCACACACAAAAAAGCTGGGGTTTAATAGACTTCAAATACTCAGAAAAGGAGGACGACGGTTTTTCTTTACTTGCTTCCTCCATACATTTGTCATTTCTAACTCCCCACATTTCATAATTCTCTATCCCAAGGAGGACTGCCAAGTCTCCCACTATAGTGGGAGATCTCCTGCTGGCAGCTCCCCCTGGACCTATCCTCCACAACTTGGTAGGGGGGAAAATAAAAGAAAAGTCACTGCTGCATCGATGGTGTGATGTCATTTCCAGGGCAAAGCTGGCAGTGCTATCACACTGCTCTAGGATTCCGAGGAAACTCTATGGTAGGGGCCCCCAACCTTTTTGAGCCTGTG
>NW_015226063.1:0-863 GCF_001447785.1 Gekko japonicus | reverse complement strand
TTTTAGTGCTGTTTTTAATGCCAGGAGGCATGGACAGTCCCTTGAGGCTCTTCACAAGCTCAGTGCAATTTAACAGGATTTAACAGTGACATGGGAAATAGTCCTTAAGTGATTTCTGTTAGGAAGGGTTTTAGTACCATTTCTTTAGGGACTTTAAAGGGGATCGAATCAGCTGCCTGAACTCTTGAGAGAACTTGGGTAGCTTTCTGTTGCATTATTGTGTCTAAAGCAGTGTGGGGAAGAAGAGTCTCAGAGATTAAACAAAAATTACAATTTTCAGCTCAACATTTTTTACCTCTGCAATTAGTATAATTTTGGGTCAGTCTCAGTGGCAGTAGTGATAAAGGAACCTGTTTGGATCAAAAATAATAAAGTCTATGCACATTCAGCCTGGCTTCTGTTGAAGCTAAATTGATTTGTTCCATTACTTTAACAGGTGTAGGCTATAATCCTGTGGCTAGTTAAATTTATATGAACTGCTTGTTAAATATCTATCTATAGCCTAATCAATAATCCCAACATTTATTTATTGTCTACATCTCATGGTAGTAGTTACATAAACTGTGTTGACTGGCATTTGAAGTATATGAATCTAGCAGTTCTGCACCAAACGATCACAATTTGCACACACATAAATTTGTTGTCACATATAAGCAGGCTTGTAGAATGTGACCGGCACACCTCTTGATATTTATGGAACAGTTAACAACTTTCAAAAAAATGTTCTGTGGATATGTGTTACTCCTGTGTTGTTAAATACATGTTGTATACATTGACCACAATAATTTCATATTATTCCCCAAATCATCAATATATCTAATTCCACATGGCTATACCTGTGGATATTTAAATCCAGAGACTGG
>NW_015226062.1:0-863 GCF_001447785.1 Gekko japonicus | reverse complement strand
ACTTTCATGGCAGCATAGCTGACAGATGGATGCTCCACCCATAGCCACAGGGATAGAGGGGGGTGGAGGTGAGTTTCATATCCCCCCCTTTCCTTTCTGTGCCAAGCTGCACTGTAGCATTATAGATAGCATGGCAAGAACCAGAGCATGTGGCACTGCTTCTGCCCATTTTTGCCCCACTTACAGCAGCTGCTGTGGCGAGGTTGTTTTCATGCCTGTACAGAGAAATAGCCTATGCTAGGTTTCTTTGTTGGGCCTACCATCACGCTTGACCTATAAATGGAGGTGCATGCATTTCTCTTGATTGTACTCCAAGGATGGCCTTTGTAACTGGAACAACCTTGTGTTCTTCTAGGAAATGCTGCTGTCACTTCACAGCCTGCTAGTATTTCTATCCACCAGGGAAGTAGTTTTTTCCTTCAAGATGACCTACATTTTTGGGTTTAGTTGTTCCTCGTGTTTTAAGCTTCACGGTGAGGAGAATCCCTTCTTCACCCACGATTTCCTCTTTATTTCCCTGTAAAATATTTATAGCAACAAGCATCTCTCTCTTGAGCTGCCCTTGCTCCAGGCTCTGTGTTCAGTGAGTTCCCTTCTGATATTGGAGTTATTCTTCCAGACTGTCAGGCTTTTTAATGTTTCACATGGTTGGAACTGGTGGGGCAAAGTGATGTGAGTGTGGATGGGTAGCCCTGGGTGTCAGAATTCCACTAGAGCTAGCACCCCTCCCCAATACCAAGTTGCCTCGATGAGGTATTGCTTGTGGATTAGCTATACAGCCTGTCTCTGAAGAGGCAGTATATAATTTTTCTAAATAAATAAAAGCTGTTCAAGTTGGGACAACCTAACAAAAATCATGCCCA
>NW_015226061.1:0-863 GCF_001447785.1 Gekko japonicus | reverse complement strand
CTGCAGAGATAGCTGCCAGACTTCAACAAAACCAGGTGGAGAACCGGGGACCCAACTGTCTGGGGGAGAGACTCTGCTTGGGAAGGGAATGGCCTGGAGCAGAGAGCCAAGCCACCAGTCAGACCAACGATCAACGTGAACCAAGAATGACTCCGCTGGAAACAACGTGGGGTGTGCCACCCTGCCCTGTGCGGTTGCAATCCGATGCATCTCACCGCATTCACTGGACCATAAGCCCACTTTGTAAACGGGCATCAAATGTGCAGGAAGTGCGTGGGAGAGCGGCCAGAAGCGCGATCTGTCCTTGAAGACACCGCTAATATCCTAACACCTTGGGCTGCTAAATTGCAGTAGCAGCAACACACACACCCCTACACACAGACAGAGGGGGCGGGGGTCTGAACCTTGTTCACAGTTGGTGACTTGCTTTATAATGGAGCTTTTTGGAAAGAGACAAGTACCCTCTACTCCATAGTGCCCCACGACTCATTGGGGCTTTGGCACGGGACGTCAACAGAATACACTTCTGCTCAACATGTTCAGGAGCGCAAAACACAGTATCAGTCGCGGGTGGGGGTGGGGATGTGATTAGTTCTACAGAGATTTTGTTTGCACAGAAATCTTGTTCGTCCCCCTCCCCCTTTAGGCCCAGGAGTGGAGGCCCGCGCGGCTGCAGCAATCTACAAGTTGCCTTTCCTTGATATGGAAAGGCAAGTTGGAAAGAAAAGAGAGATCTGAAGCGGACGCTTGAAGCCTCAGTACATCTTAAACGTCAGTTGTGATGTCCGTGTAAAACCTATAGTTAGGCAGAAAGCTCATTCGCATCACAAACGCCTCTCCTCCTTTCCTCCACTGCAGGGGGG
>NW_015226060.1:0-868 GCF_001447785.1 Gekko japonicus | reverse complement strand
AAAGAAAGAAAGAGGGTTGAATGTTGAGAAAATTCAAAGACATGCAGCCTATCCAAAATATGGCAGGACACCCCCACCCCACCCCACACTAGCAGAAGATTAATGACTATGCTTTAAACTGATTGTCTGTAAAGACCCTATGAAAAATTTCAGGCTGAATTGTTTCGTGATCTGGATATGTGTTGAACCATTCAAAAGACGGGTTATGATAAAGAAGTGCCCATATTTTCCTCTGGCAATGGAAACTAGAGTTTTGAAAGCACTGCCATTTGTACGTGTCTTTGCAATTTGCTTGTTTTCTCTGCTTTTCTATGATGAGAAGCCAGCTTTTCATATAAGGTAAAATAAATATACAGAATTTTGTCTGACAAATCCTTGAGGGTAAAGATTAGTCTGAAGCAGGTGGAACTTAGGGATGCTTCTGAATCCCTTCCCAGTAGTAATTCATTCTGATCTGAGTTGCTCATGTTGCAGTATAAAACTCCTTACATATTATCTTGACTTGTTCTCTGTGGTTCTGTCCCAGTTTTTGAAGGGGAGGAGTTGCGCTAGATGTATTATTATACTGAAAGTTCCATGGAAGTACAGATAGCAACAGATTACAAGAATGTAGAAAATGCATACAAAAAACATGGGCTCAGTGGCAGAGAATCAATTTGGCCTTCAAAAAGGAGCAAGCATCTCCAGTTAAAAGGATCCAATGAGAGCCAGTTTGGTGCAGTGGTTAGGAGCACAGACTCTGATCTGGGAGAACTGGGTTTGATTCCCCACTCCTCCAAGTGCAGCTGCTGGTGTGATCTTGGATTAGTTACAAGTTACTTCAGAGCTGTTCATGAGCGGTTCTCCGGAGAGCTCTCTCGGCCCCACC
>NW_015226059.1:0-863 GCF_001447785.1 Gekko japonicus | reverse complement strand
TTTTTCGTTTTGATGTTTGGGACACTCAGAGTTTTTGTTCTGTCATTGGTTCCACCATAGGATTCATAAGCACTAAGCTGCTTGCAGCAATATATATTACTCTGGCAGGTAATCACATTCTACTGAAAGGTTATACTAAAGCAAAATAATTGCTCTGTGTGACCTTCCCATGCATGTGGCTTGAGGGATCATTTTTCAAAAGTGTCTGTCCTTGAGTAATTGCAGCATACATTAGGCACCAATCACTCCATATCATCCAATGACTTGCCCGTTGATATATATTACTCTCAGTGTCATGCCAGCTGATGTATAATCAATTGCCACTTAACTATGGTTGTGGGAGATAAGCCTGATATATCATTCTGGAGGTGAAAATATTCAGCAGCTATCATGATGGTTCTGTCCTTCCTCCTTCTTCCCTCATTAGACTTTCTAGATTAAACATGGACTCATCCTTGCTATTTTTATTATACCAGTAGGTAGAGGCAATTGGTTAAATAAATCCACATCTAAACAAGTTCCTCATAGTCATAAACAAGTTCCCATATTTCAGTATCTTCAGTAACTATGAATTAGGTGGCTGGGAAAAAATGCTGAGGTTACAGAGCGAGAAGTTTCACCAGGACAGAGGACTGAATGACGAAACAATTGGAGGACATTGTGTACTCAACCATTATAGATTAGCAGTACACTGGATATTTGGACTGAAGGTTATCAGCATTCTGATCCATTTGACTAACTGCTCATAAAAATAATGGCCCCTATTCAGAGGGACGTATCCTAGGGATGTCAATGAGACAAGTTCGCTGTGACTATCACTGTCATAGTATTACTGGGATCCACTGTCAATTGGTCAGTCAAGT
>NW_015226058.1:0-863 GCF_001447785.1 Gekko japonicus | reverse complement strand
GCAATATTTATTATGCCTGTGTATGTATTTAATACAGTTATTTGAGTACGGCAAGTGAAAATTGTATACAGTAATAAAACAGAAAGCTATAATTGAATAATAAGAGACACAGTTATTATAATATTGTTGCAATTAGATTATAATTATATCAATTAAGTTTTAATAATCAGCTTTGATTTATGAAACTACCAGAGACTGGATTACAATTACTGGAGACATGTCAGGGACCTGAGCAGGAGTGCTGCATTTAGGCACTCAATTAAATAAGCAATCAACACCACCCATATTTTCAGCAATGTTTAATGCAAAAGAGGCAGTTTTTAATTGGAAAGCCATTTCCCTTATCCCCTGCCTACAGCTGATGGAATTCCTTTAATTTTGCTAGAATATGAAAAAGTATTTTAGTCCTTCAAAGAATTTTTTCTCCAATATCAATCAAAAATTGTTAGGGCATAGAGTTGTAAAAAAAATTGAAGAGTTTAATGAAGAGTCTTGTTTAAGTTTCATTGGAGTGAAATATATAAAGTAAGATTGTGTTTGTCCAGTTAGGAAGGAATCAAAAGGGAAAGGTGGGGAATGTTTACCTTTGCACATTTAAACTGTGTGGGTGTGGCTAAAATAGTTCTTTGTTTTTTCTCTTGCAGACAACCTGTCTAGACTTTCCTTGCCTGCAACATACGACCACAGGTGTCTAATACTATCAGTCACCTTGATATGAACACAGAGACTACTTTTACTTTTAAGAATCACTCATTTTCACAACACCATATTCCACTTTTGAGAAGACATGTACTTTTAGAATTATGCTCAATTCTAGACACAGGAACATTCGTACAAAAAAGGGGAGAAAAACACAACCCTGC
>NW_015226057.1:0-940 GCF_001447785.1 Gekko japonicus | reverse complement strand
TAGCCGTGGTGTGTTGCATTCAGTTGACTCAGTGGGAGCAGTTTCTTAACAAACATCCGTACTTTTGGAACTTATATCTTAGAGAGTGCGTTTGGATCAGCCTTCTGTGGAGAACACGTTCTCTGCTGGGTAGATCAGATTGGGCCCTGTAGAATCCCTGCCTCCTAGAGACATGCAGTGAGCGAGCAGAGAAGTACTTAGGGGAGGTGCCCTGTTCCTAGCGCGTGTGCCATAGCCTGAGGATTCCTCCCTGGCAGCAGGGCTGCTTCACTGATTGGTTTGCATCGAGGGCCCACGGCCTGAGCCAGTCATTCGTTTCCTTCGTTCGTACCCTGCTGTTCTCCCCAGTGGGGACCTAAAGAGGCTGACATCATTCTCCATTTTCTTAATAGTCCTTCCTCCTTGCCCTCTGTACGTGGGCCCAGCTGGGTCCAACTCAAAAGCAGCAGAGCTTCTGTTGCTCGATCAGCCAGGCAGACCTGCTCCCATTCCTCCTTGGTGTAGTAGTTTGGTGCAGTGGTTAAGTGCGCAGACTCTATTCTGGGAGAACCGGGTTTGATTCCCCACTCCTCCACTCGCACCTGACTGGATGACCTTGGGCAAGCCGTAGTTCTGATAAGAGCTGTCCTTGAAAAAGAACAGTTTCTGTCAGAGCTCTCTCAGCCCCACCTACCTCACAGGGTGCCTGTTGTGGGGAGGGGAAGGGAAAGGAGTTTGTAAGCCGCTCTGAGACTCCCTTGGGTAGTGAAGGGCAGGGTATAAATCCAATCTCTTCCTCTTCTTGGAGAGCAAGGCCATGGCTGAGTGGTTCCTCGGGAGCATCAGGTCTGGACCACAAAAAGCTTGTGTCACTAGGCAAGTATGAAGAGTGCCAGGGCTGCATTAGGCTGACAAGGCTGAAGCCCCGGGTTGCCCCGCGGGGACTAAGGGCCCATCAATT
>NW_015226056.1:0-863 GCF_001447785.1 Gekko japonicus | reverse complement strand
TGACTGTGGCCGTGGACCCCTGGTGGCGGACCACGTACATAATAGGGCCTGAGGAACAGAATCTTCCCTCTGGTCTGCCCCTCCCCTTTATTAGGCCAAGCTGCTGCCTGGCACTTGTTCATTTGGCTCCAGCTGGCAAGCAAAGATAGAGCACCAGCAGTAGCACCAGCACCAGCGGCGAGCATCAGGGAGATCGGTGGCAGCAGAAATTGGCAGCAGTGTTGCAATTTCAGCAAGGAAGTTCAGTGGCTGCTTCAGCAGCTGAAGAGGGATTGGCGGAGGCTCCAGTTGTGGCCTCGTTTGTGCTTATGGATGCAGCAGAAATACTGCATGGAGCCAGCAGGTTGTCCTTGACAGTCCAGAGCAGACAGCCTCCCTCCCAATAATCTGAAATCCCACCATCGTCAGGCCTGGATGAGTCATCCCTGCCATTTTTGCACCCCTCCTCTTTTCCTGGAGCTGAAATTAGGAGTCTTCTTCCCTCCTCACAGCTGTATTTTGCTGTGCTCCCTTCTGCCACCACCACCACCCCCGGGTGAAATCACAGGGCATGAAAGAAGTGATTGCTGGTCTCGTCCATCCAGAGATTTTTGCCTTCTGGGTTTCAAGCTACATGGCCTGTGGTATTTGGTACATAAAACTCGAGCACCTTCCTGGAGTGGATGGTCAAAGCTGGATCCGGTCCCCCTACATCACACACTAACTAGATGATTTCCTGTTTGCCAGTCCAGCAGGCAGCCCTGCCTGTGCCAACTACCTGGTCCCCCTCCATGCCCTGTTAGAGCAGCTGGGCATACCATGGGCTCACAGTAAAACTGAGGCACCTGCACGCAACTGGTGTATTTAGGGACCCTACTGGACTC
>NW_015226055.1:0-863 GCF_001447785.1 Gekko japonicus | reverse complement strand
GGTTCTTTGTTAGCGGCGATCTAACAAAGGCAGCTCTGTCAGAGCTGGAGGCTGTAGAGGAAGCGGTGGTTTCCCCATACTGGGGCAATTTGTGATTGTGGGTTCTTCATGAGTAATAGGACAGCCCCTGATGCGCGCACACACAGACATGCATCTCATCACATGTGCGCCTGAGCCTCTTCAGCTACAGCAGCCTGCAAAGTGATGCGCCTTATACTGAATCAGACCATTGGTCTGTCAGGGTCAGTAGTGTCTGCTGGGTCTCAGACAGGGATCTTTCACATCACCTGTCACCTGGCCCTTTATCGGGAGATGCCGAAGGTTGATCCTGGGATGGTCCGTAGGCAAAGCAGAGGCTCTTCCACTGAGCCACAGCCCCTCCCCAGAGTTCAACAACTTGTCCTGTTAATTTGTGTGTGTTCCCCTAGCTGAAGCGTATGCAATGATTGGCAAAGGTTGCTGCTGACATTTTTTTTTTTGAAAAATAATAATTTTCTGGCTCCCCTTTCCGAATTCTGACTTTGTAACACGGACACAATTCTGGCCACAGGCCAAACACACAGGGTTGTTTCCAAGTTGAGGCAAAAAGCTGTAAAAGCTGTTTATGCATTGGGAGTGCAATCCCCTGCGTGCAGATCTAAGGAGTAAGTTCTTTAAAATTTAGGAGGGCCACAAAAAGCGGGTAGGACCAGGCTACTTAAAAAAGATTTTGACGTATTTTTTTTTAGTATTTAAGTATTTTAAGTATTTAAATACTTAAGTCTTTTAAGGGTTTTTTTTTTTAGCATTTAAGTATTCTGCTTGTTCTGCCCCTCTCCGAAACCTGTAGCAGCCGCTCAGATTAAACTGATCCTAGAATGAAG
>NW_015226054.1:0-863 GCF_001447785.1 Gekko japonicus | reverse complement strand
TTGAACCAGGGTTTAAGGTCTAGTGTGGAGAGGACCTAAATCTCCAAGGACATTTAGATTGCTGCTGTAGTTGCAGCACCATTCACACATTTTTTCATTCCTCTCCTCAGTGTGGGGTTTGCCACTGCATGGCAGCTGCTGTCTGCTACTACCCCTTTGGTGCCAGTACACGGTTGTGTCTGCATTTGGTTGGTAGAAAAGAAGGTGCAGGAAATTGAACACAAATCCTTGGACAGGCTGCAGCTTCACATCGCTTGGCATTTGAGCCACGAAAACACCTGTCTGGATGTGTTTGGGAGTGGAGGGCCCTGTTCTTTCACTTCCATGTGGCCTCTCTACTCAGCCTCTCTACAGTGTCCCTGATAAAGCAAAAGAGCCTCTGGGTTACTACACTCCAATGACATGCTGAGAAGCATCTTCACACACACCCCCAACAAACATTTATCCCGTGTAAATTAAGGCAAACATCTGCATATTGCATGTTTTTATTCTTTTCTTGGGTGTGATGCTTGCTATAATATGTTCCTTATGTGGAAGGCAGGGAATCTCTGGCTACAGGCACTCCTCACGGGTTGAGTCCCCTGTTGTGTTTTCACACCATGCCTGGGGCTGTATTTGTTTTTTAAAATTTACTCTACATACTTATACCCAGTTATAACTCCCAGGGCTTGTGTTAAAACTGATGTCTTGGATTCTTAACCTTACGTTTGCTTTCGCTGCAGGGGAAGGTCTTCTGGCATTAGGAATTTTCACTCTGGCAAGACCAGTGTCTTTCAGTGATCCAAAAAGCACCTTGCACCATAGGAAAGCTCTGCAATAGACAAAGAGGGTCGGAAACAGAAGCAAGGTTTAGGATCCAAGCC
>NW_015226053.1:0-863 GCF_001447785.1 Gekko japonicus | reverse complement strand
ACTATTGGAAGGACATGCAGTGGAACTAATCAAATGCATAGTGAAGTGCATTTCTGTTTCATAGATCTGAAACTGAAGCATGTGTCTCCATATGTCTTTGGCAAGCACAGGGTTCTTGGGGATGCTGAAATGAGACCATCAAGCTCTTTGCCAAAAAAGAATGTGCCTAAACACCAGAATATATGGAGAAGGCCCTTTGTAGAATACGAAGGCTCAGACAGGATGTTTATGATTTCCAAGATATGCAGACCTACACATAACATTCCTGTCTTCAGAGAGAGTGTGTCTGAATTGGCCCTGAGAGAAATAGAAATTGCAGACATCACTAGGCAGCAAGGCTTGTGATGCAATCTGAAAGCTCTCTTCTATTTATTCCATAAAACTGTCAGTAAGCATTTCAGTCCCCTTTACCAAGCAGATTCAAAGTGAGCTGAATGAAATACAATTCTGAAAAAGAATTAAATACAGCTCCATCAGACTCCTAAGCATCAACCACAAGATCCTCAGGAACAGGAATGAACTTGAAAGAGGACAACTCATAAAGATGCCTGAGCCTGTCATAAACAACATTCCTCCAACAACATGAAAATGATGAAAATTCATTGTTCTCCATGAAAAAGTAACACTTCTGAATACATTTCTCCCTACGCGCTCCTGTCCCTTCTTTCTCAATAGACTGTATTGCAGCAGTGTTCTCTCCCTTTTCTGATCTCACTTGTGGCCCGAAGCGGACTCCTGGCAGTTCTTGTTGAGTCAGGAATAGCCTCCCAGTGCAGGCAGATATGCATACTTAATATATCTTTATTTTTAAAGCACTCTATGCTGGAATCCTCCAAGCCCCTTACAGAGGCTTGTCATTCAAG
>NW_015226052.1:0-863 GCF_001447785.1 Gekko japonicus | reverse complement strand
ACAAAAATAATGTCGTGGCAAAGATAGTGACAAAAACAGGGAAGGAAAAGCAGTGCATACTTAGTAGAGCTGAGCCACAAGAGCAGGTCACCATGATCATATGGATGCCACAAAGTCTGCATGTGCAAATATGCCTCCGTGGGCTCACTAGCTACAGACGGAGCACGTACCCATACTCGTCAGTGGGGTCTGTGGACCAAACTGGAAAACCTGTGAGCAGGAAGTTCAGACACTGGGCTTTCACTCCTCCCAAAGATTTGGTCCAGCGCACATGGGTTTAGTTTGGCAGAACAGTCACTGAATGACTCCATTAGGACACCGAGTCATAATTTCTCTGTCTGACTGGGTGTATTCTTTCTTCTACGAGCCAGGTCCATGGATCTGTAAATCCTGTCAAGGGGCTGCTGATCCCACTATGAGCCTCATAGGGCTGCTAAAACTCCAGTGCTTAGACAGTGGCTTACAAAAGTTCTGAAACATGGAAGAAGATGCCCATCATCTGGATACTGCAGGCAAATCCCAACTGCAGTTCTACCACCTATGTCCTACCATGAGTTACATGGGCAGATAGTTTCCCCATGTTTGCAGGCCTTCCCTCTCCCACGTTGCCAAAAGTAGGCTCAGCTTCGAGTAGCCTGAGAATGGAACTATAACGTTTGAGGTGAGGAGGTTGGTCATTTTCAGCTCAGATCCCCGTGAAACTCATTATTGCCCACCAGCTATGGATGGCAACAATCAGGAACTCATAAAACTCCCATTTTTGCTACCTGACAAAGAAGAGAGTGATTGTCAAGAACCCGAAAAGCTACAACAGATCCTTGGTAGGCTGAATTCATCTTGGTAGGCCCCTCAAGTTGAGTAGG
>NW_015226051.1:0-863 GCF_001447785.1 Gekko japonicus | reverse complement strand
GGATGTCAGTCAAGTGGTCAAAATGGACACTGAAATGTGGGCTAAGGAGGTCTTTTCATAAAAGAAAGATTTTGCTAACCCCCCCCTGCCTGGGCTATGTGACGTTGCCACCAAGATTTCCTTTTGGCCACGGTTCATACCTGACATCGATTGTACTTGCCAGATTTAAGAATTTATTCGAGTGTTTCTGAGTAATTGCAAAGTATATTTCACTCACTGCTGACCGGCTGTTGTGAATAAACAAAAGAGAACAGGCAAAAGGCCTTCCAGTTCAGAGGAAGGCATTTCCATCCCAGACCTGGAGCCCTAGCATCTCTGTTTTTTGAAATTAATTGAGCCTACCCCTTACCCCAGAATATGTGCTCCCTGTCACTCAGGGTCTGACAAGGCGACAGCTGTACTGATCAGGCAAAATTTTGACATCCACAAAATAGTTTGAACTTGGGAGTTTCACTCATGCAAACAGGAAGAAAGAGCGGAGGGAGTTGATTAATGCTACTGGTGTCTTGGCAGCCTATGCAAACTCAAGTTTCCATTCCCAAGAAGGGCATTGCAGGAGGAGTCCTCTCACGGGTACGAGGTCACAAGTTCACCAAAAAAAAACCTTCATACCTTCCACATCTCTCTCACAGTCAGGCCCTTGGTCCATCAGAGTCAGGCACCTCAGGGATCAGGCCATTGTTGCTTGACCCCATGCCCATTCATTTAGAAAAGAATCCTACTCATAGCCTGTTCCTACGCATTCAGATGAGATATCTAATAAACAATGCAATAAGACCATGCATACAGCAATTTGAAACAGAGCAAAAATCATTCACATTATCACATCAGGAATCACATGAAACTGTCTTATACTGAATCAG
>NW_015226050.1:0-863 GCF_001447785.1 Gekko japonicus | reverse complement strand
TCCTCAGTTACAGAGCTTATCTAAATAGAAGAGGGGAATAACATTCCAATGGATCCAATCCAGTACACGGGGGGGGGGAGTAAAAAATTCCAGCTCTTTAAGACCTGTCCTTAGTAGTATTATAACAACTTTGTTAACAGAATAAACTGTTAATGACCAGAGAAGAAGAGCTGATAGCATGAGTGTCTGTGTAGGGCACGTTACTGTCTTATGATTCTGTTGCTCAGCCCATTCTGGATACCAATCCTAGGTATGTTGAGAAAACAGTGTCAGTCCATTGCCTTCACAGGGTTTATTGTAGAAGATAAAGTCTTGAAAATACATGATACATTTGCTGCTTTGAGAAGTCTTCACACACTGGAAAAAATAGTTGAGCTTCCATTTTAGGTTTTTGACTAAATCAGCTGAATATTTTCCTATGCAGGCAACAGTTTTTCTTCAATTTGATATTTAAAAACAAATCCCTTTTACAATAATGATGACAATGTTTTGCCTTGCTGTTCAAATACTGTATCTAAAGGTGAAGGCAATAAACATGTTTCTTTTGTGTTAATTGCTTTTATTCACTCCAAATTTTCCCCTTTGGTGTGCTTTTCCTGATAAGTCCAAGAACAAAAAGCTTTTTTTGGAAGCAATTATCCCAACAGGTGACAAAGGCTGAATGCTGAGAACATTATAATCCTATGTACCACTTTTAGAATGAATTGGGCTGGCTATTAAGGACTGAGGAAACTCTGTGTTGCCAGATGTGACTTTGCTCTCCATGATGTGATCAGACACTAGAGTGAGGGATAAACATGCAGAGTGATGAAAACATAATTTTTTAAAGCTTTTTGTTACATGATCACTTAGAAGCTTATGTT
>NW_015226049.1:0-863 GCF_001447785.1 Gekko japonicus | reverse complement strand
CTGACTCTTGCCAAGAGCCTCAGTTACAATTGCCTTTCCCATGCTGCTTAAGCAGTTATTCCACTTCCAAATATTATCTATATTGCTCTTGATCCACAAAACAGAGAGGTGCCAAGGAAAAATCTGATGATATGTGTCAACAAGGAAATTACAGCAAAATGGCAACAAGGTTGTCAGGACTGTTCTGGGCTCAATGAATAGTCTGGGGGGCCCTTGACACTACTGTAATACTGAGGCTAAGCAGATGTGGGCCTGATCAGGGCTTGGAAGGGGAAACCACTGCGAGTAGCTCTGAGCACTCTAAAAAAGAACAGCAAATAAATATTAACTATGATGACGAGCCTTCCTTATATTGGGTCGTTTGCCATTTCCATTTTAAAAAGATAAAAATCAGCAAGGCCAATTTGTCTTATAGGAAATGCGTTTCCCCTGCTTTCCATATGGCCTCCATGACAGAGTTGCTCAGAAAGGTTTTCCTGCAGTTTGGGTGCTGAACTGCAGTTTATCTGAGCTCTCTTGTTTTCCGTCTGTTGTCTCTCTGTGTTTTCCTCATTGTTTCTCCATGTTTTCTTCAATCGGTTTAAAGGTTGTTTGAGACAACATGGAAAAATGACCAGAAAAAAACAGAAAGACAAGAGACGGAAAAGGAGGACGTGAGGACGCTTGGAGAAGAAACGCTGCAGTTCAGCACTTGAACCACAGGGAAACCTCCATGGCAAAAGACCCTAAGTTCTCAATTTGTTTGAATTTGTATGAACAATGGGAAAACTCAACAATTTTGTTCCATCTGACCTTTCTTAAACTTGCCTCTAATTTGTAATGTATTGATTGGTTCACATGTAGGGTTGCCATGTCGTTGCAGT
>NW_015226048.1:0-863 GCF_001447785.1 Gekko japonicus | reverse complement strand
AGGTGCTACTGGGCTTTTTATTATTTTTCTCCTTCTAGAGATCACTTGTAAAAATTACAAGAGATCCCCAGGCCCTGGAGAATGGCCAACCCTACAGCAGTCAGAGGTCTGATGCCCAGCTGAGGGCACAAGTAAACCTGTTTATTCCAGTAGGGAAAACAGAGGAGCGTATTGGGATATGGGATACCAAGGGGTCACAAGCCAGGGCCCTACTCAGTACCTTAATTTCCATCATGAGATTACTATTTAGCATTTATATTAGCACTTTCAGGTGCTCCAAGCACTGAACGTATAATAAACTTTACCAAAAATTATTTTAAATAACGTGGGCGAGAATTATTATCCCTTTTTGCAGCCAAGAGAGAGAATGGAATGTCTGTGGCTGACTTGGCTTGGAGAGGGAAGAGGACTCTAATTTTACCACTGTGGGCCAGCTTAATCTTCTGACACAAAAGACAATCCACTGACTTGGAGCTGCTTCCTTTGTGGCTTTCAGTTGCTTTCCAGAATGATTCCGCGGACAGTGGCAAGAATCCCGCATGCATCTTGCAGGGTGAAACGGGGGCAGGTGGCATAGAGATGAAGTGATGTTGCCAGGAATCCTGTGTGGCACAACGGTCCGGAAATGCTAATCGACATGACGGCAGGCAAAAAACTGAATCACAGCTCTGACACTGCAATGAAAGTACAAAAAGTGCAAACTTCATTGAAAGGAAAAAGGGAGGCCATCCTATTTATAGTCCCCAAACAGCTGGATTTGTCACTTGGGCAAATCACCCACCACAATGCCACTTTCAGTTCAAAGTCTCTCCAGCAGAGATCTATTTTTGCCAAAAGGCAGCTTTTCTTGTATTGTTCTTGTA
>NW_015226047.1:0-863 GCF_001447785.1 Gekko japonicus | reverse complement strand
CAATGCCATATGATAACTATTATTATTATGAGAGGAAAAAAGAATAACTAACTAGAACGTGATGGCTAAAGCACATGGGAAATGCAGCCCATGAAGGAAGTTTGGCTAGTCCTGTGCACCTCAGAAGCCCTGCTACTGCATCAGGAACAGCTTCAGAAGGGGACAGAAAGGTGACAAGAAGCATTTCACTTTCCTGCTTCCTCCTTGCTCATCGAGAAGCTGAGAATCGGAAGTGTATGCTTATCAACAGCAATGCATGCCAAACTCAAGCCAGTAGAAAATCTGCACAGCTATTGCTTTGCAGAAACAGGTATACTGTTTATATACAAATGAATCTGAATGAGCTAAATTGCAAAGCTGTACAACTTCAGGTCAATGAGACCCAACCATAACGCAAAAAAGCCTGTACAGTAACTACGCAGGTTACCCACGTTTGCAACTTTCCTACTGCAACAGACAATTCTTTGCAATATGTTTCCTGAGGCACATCAAGTCCTGAGAAAAATCTCTATTTAAAATGAATGTTCTAGATTCCCAGCCCAGCTTCTTGCTTTTCAATAATATGGGAATTTGGTAGGGGCCAGAAACCAGATTCTGAAAAGTGTTTCAGAGACCATATTCGGCACACAAAAGTATAAAAGGTGAGATGTGCCCATTTAATTTGTAAAAATATTGACAGAAAGTCTTTACCTGCGCCACATCTATGTAATTTATTAAGTCCAGTGGTCCCTCCAAAGTCTTGCATTCATCAAGCTTCAGTTTTTCGATGGCACCAACATATTTAATTCTGAATTCTGCACAAGCATCTGAATTACTGTTACTTTGACCTACAAAGGAACACATATTGAAATAATTCCAGAGGG
>NW_015226046.1:0-863 GCF_001447785.1 Gekko japonicus | reverse complement strand
TAAATACATCCATAAATATCAAGATGGTTTGTTAGACACTGATGTGGTGGACGCTCCTTCGGGGCAGATGTAAAAAGTGATTTTATGTACAAGAACAAATGGCCGCAAATCAGCTAGTAAATTTAAACAGGGAATTGCAACACTGTTTTTAAACTCCCAGGGGGATTGATTTAAGCATCCATCTCTGTAAAGAGCTCTTGGATCAAAGGCTGTCATGGGACTCAAGAAATAGGTATGAAGAATATTTTGTGACATCTTAAGTCCCTCTGTTGAAGGCTGTATGGGATGGGATGCTTTGTGGAGGAGGAAAGAAGAAACGACAGAACAGCAGAGTTTGCATATAAGCACTCCTTGGCAAAAAGAGCCTTTGTAGCTTGAGTACCTAGTCTGGCCATCAGTGACGGAACATGCAGAAAATGATGATAACATAAATTCTCCGCTCTGGGACCAACATGCCAACAGGCGGTTTGATATGAATGATTAACAAGTTCCATTTTACTGTCAGTCTTTCAAAGACTCGCGCACACACACAAAGAAAGCATTGTTTCCAAATGGCAATATACGAAGCAGGGGCACCTAGAAAGTCAGTCTGACGGGTGCATTAAAAGGAGACCGCACCACTAATGCAGACGAGACCTCATTAAACATTCAGTCTCTTCAGCAAGAGGTGCTTCCCAGGTTGCATGTCATTTCTATGAGTGCCCATCAATTTCTCTCCAAAGAGGAGTTTTGTTTTTTTTGCAGGCAACCAACACAGCAATTTCTGAACAGACGGCCCACTGTCTAATGCCAAGAGAAGTGGCTACAAACGTCAAGCAGTTAGGAGATGCAGGCATGGTGAAGAAGAAGAAAAAGAAGAAGAG
>NW_015226045.1:0-863 GCF_001447785.1 Gekko japonicus | reverse complement strand
TGACTCACAATTTCATGTACTCTGCGTGAAGGCAGCGGTGGGGAAGAAGAAGAAAATGTAATGTGTTTATTGGCAATTGGTGTATTAACTTATTAACAAACTGTGGGGTTTTTTGGTCTCATGAAGAGGTCAAGGGAGATGTTAAATTTCTTTTAATGCCATCAACAGGAAGCACTCAGTGCACAGGCTATGGTTTTGAATTATGGGAAAAGTTGAACATTAATAAGCAGGGAGGAGGTCAAGGCACCCGCTGTATGAGGTGTTTTCTATTCTGTCGGCGTTTGTCACCAGATGCTAGCCCTCAAATAAATCTTGCTTTGAGAAATGGTTTTTAAGACTTACTTATATCTGACAGCTGTAAACGTCCCTTGTGAACTATGAAAAAGCAATCTCAATCCAGCTGCTTGTGTTTAGGGTGACACCAAATGAAAAGTGCTGTAAATGACACATTTCCCCCCCTAATAGGTTTGACAAACAGCAAGGCTGAGCTGTATAATGATAAGGTTTTTTTGGCTGTTTTTTTTTTTTAAATTGACTAGCTAGTAGCAAAGGATGGTTTTCCTTGATGTGAGTTAAGCATAAAATTAATGGTGGTGGAATGAAATATTGTGAGTAGATGAGTAATCATGCATATTTCCCCAGAACAATAGCCACTGTGGTAGCCACTGGATGCAGAATGAAAAAAACAATTAAAGAATGAACAGCACATGTTACAGTGCAGTGGTTTTCAAAGTTCGTCAGGGAGGCATCATGGCTCACTGGTAGAGCATCTGGTTGGCATGGTCCCACTTTCCACTCCTGTCATCTCCAGTTAAAAGACCTCTCCCTGGGAATCTGGAGAGCCACTGTCAGTCTGAATAGAC
>NW_015226044.1:0-863 GCF_001447785.1 Gekko japonicus | reverse complement strand
CTTCTTCTTCTTCTTCTTCTTCGCTCGGTTTTTCAAACGCTTTACTGTAGGTGAGCACGTCTTTGCTCATGAGTCACTGTTGCCCTTTATTTCAAAGGCTGCTTGTTATTTTGCGCCCTCTGAATCTGAATTCACTGAATTCCCCCCCCCCTGTGCAAGCAGTGCGCACAGCCAGAATGAGCGAGAGAACGAGAGATGCCATTTTTCTGGGTCCGTATTTCCTAAGCCTGAGGGGGAAGATTTTTTTTATTAAAAAATAAAGATTCTGTTTTGCCACCAACCTTCAACCTCGTAGGAAGCCCAAGTGTAACACAGTGCCTTTTAAAATATGCTACGAAGACCTGCGTGTTTCCCAAGCGAAGAAGTAAACGTCTTTTCTCTCTCGGAGCTGTCGCCTCATATCTCGGGCTGTTTTGTTTGGCTTGTCCATCTTTTATGGGGATGAGTATGGTGATGAAACAGATGTGTGTGACCAAAATAGAAGGGTATTTTTTTAAAAAAAATGATGAAAAGTAATCACAGCGCTGGACGGATTGATTCGCAGGTTGGTAAATATGGCTTACTAGAGCTATTCTGAGTCTCCTGTGTTTCTCGTTTGGCCTTCAGGTTTTTGTGTGAGGATGGCTCTGGAACAGCTTGGTTTGCACATGCCTGCCATTGCTTGGTTTCTGGGACCGATTGTTGGGAAGGCACGGTGTGGATTGACACATCTGAAAAGTGTTGCCTTGGAGAGGAAATGAAAAATTCAGTCTGTGGTTTTCAGCTGCAACGGATCTGTTTGCACCAACTGCAAACGAAAAGTCGGGCTCAGATGTTCGTATTGTAGGGTTTCCGGCTCTTGGTTGGGAAATACCTGGATATTT
>NW_015226043.1:0-863 GCF_001447785.1 Gekko japonicus | reverse complement strand
TTTTTTTTTTGCTGCAACTTAAGTAAATTCTTGGGCTGTGCTAATTGCATGTCCAGCCTTTCTTTCTCACCATCTTGCTCTTGTTAATGAGCCCACCTATACCATCCGCTGCTCTGTTTAACAGCTCTCCTTAAATGAACCAGCTGTACTAATCCCAATGCTTGTGACAAAGGAAAGAAAAAGCCAAGATACCATCAGATCTATGACTATGACTTTGATGAAAGTAAACTGCTTGCTTAAACTGAAAAATGTTGCTGGCTCAAGTTCAGGATTGTTAATGTCTGAGATTTTGAAGAAGGCAGGCCAAGAAAGTAAAGACAGAGTACTTACTAAGGTTCAGCTTCTTGCTTAGCAACATTTAGGCCTGTTCAGTTTCCACGGGCATAAGCAGTGAAGACAGCCACTCGCTGATTGGACAAGTGCATTCTTTGGTGTTTTATGTGGAAGTTTTCTGTGGAGTTCATCTGCACAGCAACTTTTGTTAGATGTGGTCCTCTTCTTTGTCTCCTTAAAAACAGCATGGTGTTGATGCTGAATAGGTATATTTCCAGTACCACCTTAGTTGATCTTATTGCATTCACTTACGGACTACTACATTGCATGACCTCAGGGGCTTGACATTGTTTCACTTAATGGTTTCACTGGAACCATTCCAATTGTGTTGCCTATGCATTTTGTAAATCCAGTAAATTATACTCTGTTTCATGCTGTAATCTGGGCAGTTCCCAAACATGGAAGACACTTCATTTTGGTTGCACCCCATGGTGTCAATGAACCCTCTGAACTGTCTCAAGCAATTTACAAAATTAGCTGGAAAGGGACATCAGCAAAAGGCTGAAATTCTCATGAACAGGCATAACCAC
>NW_015226042.1:0-863 GCF_001447785.1 Gekko japonicus | reverse complement strand
TGTCACTGTTTAAGTACAATTCTAGGGCAGAAGGAAATTGTATGTTTGCCTGACATGCTGAGAAATCATGTCTGCAGTGCCCAATTCTTTCTTTCAGGACTAGGTAACAGTGTATCCTTCCACTCCTTGCTAATACCACTACCAAGCAGTAGCTGAGGTCAGAAGGAAGGGGGGCTGGCAACAGAACTGTTGTTTTGGATCCCAAATCCCTGTTTCAATTTCACTGCTTTCTTGTGTGACTCCAACTCGTGGCTTCTTCATTTTTGCACCCTTTTCTGTTTTCCTCACACCAGACTTCTCGCATAAAATGTTATTTCTGCATCAATAAATCAGTAGTATATTATGTGTATAATTGGAATATATTGTAAGTAGGCATACTGTACAAATTGCATATCCATATGACACACAAAGACACCATGAATAGATCTAGAAAACCAAGTGTGAGAACAAAGAACTGAAAGTGTTGACAAAAAAAATAAATTTGTATAAGAAGGGGCAAAACAAGGAACATTGGCTCAGCCCTGATTATCAGGCCCATGCTAGTCTGGAAAGGTTTCTACGTAAGTACAAAGACCATAGGGGCAGAGGTAGGGTGTTTAACAGCACCTCTCCCAATACAGGCATGAGGAATATGTGGATTAAACTAGGTAACAGCAATTTGATGGTTGATGTGCATTATCAGACTATACACTTAATCTTTGGACAGTGTAGTCCCCCTAAACACTTGCTTACCATTTGCCTGCCCTCAGTAGGCAAATTCCCACCCTCACCTTCCACTGCCCATCCTCAGTCGATGAAGCTGTGGGGGAAATAGTATGGGAGGATGATTTTGCATGTGATACAACATCATTTCCAAGTACAGA
>NW_015226041.1:0-863 GCF_001447785.1 Gekko japonicus | reverse complement strand
CTCTCTGTGCACTACACTACGCTGGCTATTGGGTACATGTACCCACGTGAGAGACATTTGCTGTGCCACTTGCTTAAATGTCTGTTCTTCTCTGACCTTAGTATTGTTGCTCATTCCATTGTGTGCAGTGTGACTTGGACACAAGCCAAAGTCAGAAGGTTATTTTGATTTCCCCTTAACTGCCCTCTGGTGGCCACTCAGTTTCAGCTTTTACCCAGCAACAGATTGCTCATGCTGTGACATTGCCCCCATTATCAGAGGGTATGCGTGTTTTTAAGGGAATGTTGTAAATTGTTTGCATCCCTATTATCGTTAGATATATATGTTAAGCCACATTCTGTGAGTTTTAATAAGCTAACAGAGTACGTATTGCACTAGCCCATACTTAAATAGCCATTTTCTGGGAAACAATTTCAGAAGAACCTTTGCCTTCCTCCATAAAATTAACAGAAAGAGTATGCAGCTCTCTAAAACAAGATTTCTTTCTTATACTATATTATGATTTTAACGCAGTGTACTCTTAACAGTAATGGTTAATTTATTTTAGCTTCCTGGAGGGGTTTGGGTTTTTTTGCTTTTTGGTAAACTGCATTTCATAAATTATGAATTACTACTAAATGCCACTTCCTGAGATAAATGAAGAAAGTGCACTTACTAATTTATAATGGCATATTCTGCAAATGGAATTCGTTCTAGGGACAACAGTTTTGAGTAAATGCATAGCACCACTCATTCTGTCACTGATACTGAGTGCTTTACCCCCTTTAACCTTTGAAATATATTCTTATTTGTAGGATTAAAATACTGATGTATTAATAACCAGAAGTTTGACTATATCTACCAGATTGCTTTTTTTTTTTTTT
>NW_015226040.1:0-863 GCF_001447785.1 Gekko japonicus | reverse complement strand
CCTAACCCCTACACCAAACTCACTCTCAGTGGACGAGGCTCAGTGGAGATGAGATGCCATAGAGTTCGAAGCTGCTGTTTCTTCCATGGGAAGAAATCTCTGTACTCTAGAGATTACTTGTAATCTTAGGAAACACAAGGCCCCCACCTTGAGGTTGGTGACCCTGTTTGCTGTCCAAAGCACCCTCCTGTAGTTAGCCTGTTATCTGAATACCATAAGATGATTTCTTTATAGGGGGAAATGGGTGCTGATAGTTGCTTCAAAACACACAGTGTCAGATTTAACTCCTTTTGGTCTCTTCCTGTTCTGTGATTCTATGAAGTAGCTGGAGGATTCACTGAAATATGATGCTGCTGTCCTTTTTTTTGGGGGGGGGGGAGCAGCCAATGCAATTAGAACCTTGCATCACGGTTGTCATTGGCAGTAATTGATTTCTTATGCCCTAATTTATAATTGTGAATGTTTGCCAGTGACTTGGAAAGCACCTTTAGGTATAATCTCACTTATATTTTATATTACTAAATTTTGCAATGTCAAAATGTTGCACTGAAAGTTACTGGGGCAGTCTTGTACTTTTAGTATTCATTATAAGGTGTTAGTTGTAATCATGATATATATCCCAAATTATAATATTGAAAGTAGTAGTTACAAATGGGTCAGTGTGTGTCATGCAGTTACACACACACTTCATATTTATAAGCATACACTACACTGTAAATCTGGAAACTGGATTAGTGTGTTCACTCATTTGTGACTTTGCTAGGCATGAGATTAACAGAGTTTCTCTACTGCTGCTAAGAGTGAGCCCCTGTCTTTCTGCTGGGGCCTGGATTAAGTAGGGAGGGAAATTCGCTCACCTTTGC
>NW_015226039.1:0-863 GCF_001447785.1 Gekko japonicus | reverse complement strand
CCTCGTACATTTTTTTCATTTAAGAGCCTGTGGGACCAGGTGTGGCAGGGATATAAACATGTCTCCAAAATGGGGTGGGAGGGAGGCAATGCACTAGCAAGACATGATGTGCTGGACCATGCGCAAATGCTTATTGCTCAATGACTGCAGCATCAAGTGATGACTCGCGTGTGGGAATGAACAAATCAAAGAACCACAGATGCCACGTTCATATTTTTCTTTGCCACTTCTCTCAGTGCCGCTTCTCTCGATGGAGTCCATCCCTACATTCAGACACAAGCCAGCAAGGGTTGAGAAATCAAGAAACAAACATGCATGTGGGAACCGACCCCAAGTGTGATCAGGAAGACTGTGTCTCCCTCGGCAACCATCAAGCACCTTACCAGGATGGACTGCCTCGCTCTTGGGAAACAACTGCTGCACTGCTTTATATATGTGCTCGGACCCGGTCACCTTCGTCTCACTAAAAACACCTATGATGCTGGAGACTTTCCCAAGTGAAACTGATTTTCTTTACTTAATTTTTATCTCTCCGTTCCTCCAAAGAGTTCAGGGTGGCAGATATGGCCCCTGCCATTTTGTCCTCACAACAACCATGCAAGGTAGGTTATGTTAAGAAGATACGAATGGCTCAAGGTCAGTCATCAAGCTTCATGGTGGAGCGATGATTTGAACCCTAGCCTCAGCACTCTCAGTCCAACACCGTAGCCTCAGTGTCAGCCATCTAAGATACTAAGAAATAGCAGGCTTTTGTCTCTGATGTTCCATTTTACCAAACTTGTGGCTATGGTTCAAGGTAGCAAGCAGGAAGCAGCCATTTTAAATTTGGTGAACTAGGATCATACCTTCACATATGGTGGAGG
>NW_015226038.1:0-863 GCF_001447785.1 Gekko japonicus | reverse complement strand
TTTACACAAGCCTCATCATTTGTGGAAGGTGCCGACTCCATTCGCAAGCCACGCTTTCCACCCTGTGGATGGCTTCCTTCAGAGCATCCCTTACCACATCTACCCGTTCCTTTTCCCTCTGCACAAGGTGACCTACTTGGGCCTCTACATCTTCGTCAACGTTTGGACGATCTCCATCCACGACGGGGACTACCGCGTCCCCGATGCCTTGAAGCCGATCATCAACGGGGCCGCCCATCACACCGACCACCACCTGTATTTCGATTACAACTACGGCCAGTACTTCACGCTCTGGGACAGAATAGGAGGCTCGTTTAAAAACCCGTCCTCTTTCGAAGGGATGGGGCCACACGATTGCTTGAGAAAGCTGAAAGAGAGCGCATCAAGCAGCATGACAAATGGTTGTGGGGTTGAGAAAACGCACAGTGGAAACAGTCTTAAAAACAAATAGGCAGAAAGTCTTAAAACAGCCTTTGTTTTTAAAGAAAACTGCATCCAGGTAGAACTGACCTCTTATGTAACACCGTGAGGCTTCTGGCACTGTAGATCTTGCCAAGGGATGGAATTTTGCAATTGACACCCACAGTGTTGTGCAGTGGACCTTGCGTGGTAAAGACGTTACTAAGATGCCTTCACTGTTGATAACAATAGAACATAAATTCTAATGAAGACAGTATGTTCCATATCGGAATGACACCCCTCCCCCTTTCTCCCAAGATGCCTAGGAGTCAAAACCAGGCAAGTGAGTTCTGCCGTTGCCACTGGAATGAGACGAAAAGCCCTGCGTCAGCTTCCTGTGCTGCTTTGCGTGATGTCAGAGTTTTCCTTCAGCTCTGGAGCCCACGCTTACAAGCAGCTCACGT
>NW_015226037.1:0-863 GCF_001447785.1 Gekko japonicus | reverse complement strand
CAGAAGTGTAAATTATAGCAGAATTATATCATTTTTTAGATTTGATTTGTATTGTACTTACCATAACATTCACTTCTGCTCTATAACAGATGCCTTGTTCTTTTCAAGAAGAACCCTTTCATGGAAGCAGTGATGGAAAGCAGGGATGGTCATCGATTTTCCTGACTTTCTCATTCCTCAGTCAGACATTTCTTTTAACAGAAAAGTTTGTTCTTGGGGTTTTCAGACCTGCATAGAAAAACAGTTATGTGAATCCTGAAATTATATGTGTGTACATACGACCATAGCCCCCAGGTCATGTTAGGTGATGTGAGAAATTATAGCTATTGGCCCATGAATGTGCATAGTTTCCAAGTGGAGAATATGAATAACTACTTGGCAGTATGTAGAGTATCCTATTGCTGTTCAGTGTATGGTGATATACAGAACATAAAACTGTTTAATAATATAGAATGTGCATTACAGTCTTTATTGTGAAACCTTGTCATTTCTATCACTTTTGGAGCATACCTCCCCTTTATGGAAAAATCTATTTCTTTTGACTTAGTTGATTTGCTTAAGGAGGAAAATACCACTCCCTAAGAAATATTTTGCTTGCCAAATAGAGTGTGGCTTGTTGAGAGACGGGATAAACAACTCTCTGATAATTCAATTATTGCTGTAGTGTTACATATTATGTGCCCTTCCCAGAGGAGTGCTTGGCTTTGAAAATACCCATCCTTGTATGAAAAAAGGCCTGCCTTCAGGTTGAATCAAGAAGAAAAATTATTGTCTACGTTCTTGTTGTAATAAATGGCTGTACTTTGGGGAGTTATCAGCACACCAACTGTATCTCAAAATGGCTTTTTAAAAGCATTTTTCTT
>NW_015226036.1:0-863 GCF_001447785.1 Gekko japonicus | reverse complement strand
TGCCCTCCCCAGGCCCCGCCCCCAGATCTCCAGGAACTTCCCAGCCTGGAGACGGCAACCCTGTGCTGGGTGTATGTTTTTCAAAGTGATACATTCTCTCCACTCAGGCCTTTAAAACCAAGGCTTCATTTCAGTAGTGTGTATTGCAGTGGAACCGTCCACCATCAATATGTTGTCTCAAGAACTGTGATTTGGATACTATCAACATGGAACCATCATGATCCCATCATCTCCTATTTTCCAGTGTTTCTAGTTGTTTATTAATTTAGATTCCAATTTTATCATCAGAACCCAGTGAAACAGGTTGGGCTAAGAGACTTGTCTTGGATCCTGCCTAAAATTTCTGCATGTGGAAGGATTTCCCTCAATGGAGTATGACTTCCCTGCCTCCCCACTCCTACTGGAGCCCAAAATGGCCCCCAGTGCTGCTCCTCAGAGTGGTGGACTCAGGGGCCTGCCACTGGAAGAAGGGAATTGGTGAAAATTGCCCCCCTTCCCTGTATGGAACTTATAGGCAGTGTCCAAGCCAGTGCCTAGACCATGGATACTGTATGTGATTCATGGTCCTGTGTGGATTTCATCCCTTCTTTCCATGGTGCAAGTCTGATACTATATGCAGATTATATATATATTAAAATTAGAAGTATTTAGTTTGTGTTTTTCACAGGTTGCATAGACTGTTCTTCTCTATCATACCATCTCTAATATTCTGAAGCTACTATATGTTCAATAATATTCGCAATCCAACTGCACCAAAAAATTATTATCGAAAATGTACAGTTTTGAATGATGTAAGATGCTAGAAGCCAGCAGCCAAAAAGCACATTGTGTTCCACATTTTTATGAACATGCCTAATATCTGG